>NC_140086.1:123605760-123886122 GCF_964237585.1 Gallinula chloropus
GTAAAAAGGGGCAACGAGTATGATGAAGGGTGTGTAATGACTTCTGTGCAAGGAGCAGTGAAACAGGCTAGGAGTCTTTATCCCGGAAAAAAAAGGGGGCTTATTTTAGAACTCTCTAGAATTGTAAGTGGCACAGAGAAAAAATGAATAGGGAAGAAATGTTCAGTGTCTCATCTAAGAAAAGAAGAGGAAGTAAGTGAAACTAGCAAGGGCAGGCTTAAGGTATGATTGGAGAGTTTCAAAAACAAGAAATCTGTGAAGCACTCTGTTTAAACAAAACCAAAGCAGCCCCCCAACAATAAAGCAAACAAAATATAGCAAAGAAACCCCCAGCACTTTGGTCTTGGAAATCCACAAGCTGTTGGATGTTCTAGTCATATAGGCTGAATACTTGGTCTGTTTTGAAACTTTTCAATATCTTCAGTCAACTTTTTTAGTTGTAAATGTGATAGATGGACCTTGTTATACTCTTGTGGTCTACCAGCAGATTACAAAATAGATAAAAAAATATGAAAAAATAACTTTTAATATTTTTGAAGTGTTTATGTATGTAAAGTTACCTTAAAAATATGCCTATCACAAGCAAGTGTTACTAAGTGTAGTTCAGTTTCCCAAATTTTGCACTCACAGCAGCGATAACATTCTTGCTACTCTTATATGCAAAAATCTGTTTTGGGCTTTCTTGCTTTAGATTTTGGGGTACTGTGGTTTAATTTTGTGTATATATGTTTTGGAGCAAAACCTAGAAATTTGTTGGTACATAGTAAATGCATTTCATAGATTATGTGTTTGTTGAGAACGTGAGTGGTTCCACCTATTGCATTTGTATAACCCGTTCTTTTAAGCAACCCTCAATGGAAAAGTTTAATAGTGTGTTATTCTTTTTTTTCTTTTTTTTTTTTTGTCATTTTTATTTTCTGACATGCACTTATGTTTTTATTGGGGGAGGGGGGGGAGCAAAAAAAAGCCTTGTCTTTCACTTTCCCCCAGGAAAGTGATACAGGCATGCAAGAAGATCTCAGATTTTTTTTTTTTTTGGGGGGGGGGATGTGTGTAGAAAACCATTTTGGGAGCGCTGCAAATGTGTATAAGCAACACAATTCATGGTGGTGTTGAAACTGGCCTCTCTGCAGAGCTTCAGTGCAAGGACTATTTATCAGGTAGGCAGCCCAGCATATAGTGCTAAAGACAATCTCCCGGTCACCTTCTGATGATAATAAAAGGACATGAAGGCATTGTGTACTTTGCTTGTGAAAGGCACCAGTATCCTACATGATTTATTGAAATGGTTTATCTAATCATCATTGCAAATTTTTAAAGAACAACAGTATTTCATTATATTTTAAGATGAAAATTTGTCAGTGGGTCCCACTTTTGCGTAGTTATTTATAGATTCCAACTGAGTATCTTGAGCTGTGCACATGGAAATCATCTTTGCTATAAAAAGGACCAACTGATTCCTTCCCAAGAGGCTTTTGAATAGTACAAAGAAAAAAAAAATCACTTATACTGCACATCTGTGTTATTGTGTAACTTAAATTTCTCCTGCTGCTTGACATTTACTTACCCAGAGTGTATCTCAGAGAATGGTTTGTCATCTTGGTGACTTTTTTTTAATAAACATGAGTTTGTTAAATGCAAATAACTACATTAATGTGACATTATTGCTGAAATTTACACATGTAAAGTCAGGAAATTCAGAATAATGATTCCCGCAACTATCATAACTTCTCCCCTTTCTTATGTGAGCTGCACAGTTTTCTGTTACCATGTGTAAGCAATTGTGTCCTTTTGAACACCGAACGTTGTTTCTCTGGTTGAACTGCCTTTCTCATACACAACTTCAGACTTTGCTAAGGTTGTAATTGTGTTACAGTTTCCTCGGCACTAGTTTAATATCAGTGAAATAAATATGGCAAGAATCCAGTAGCCTTCAGTCTGAAATCTCTCTCTTTCCTCAAAAATTATTTTAACCTGAATAGGGTAAGTGTGGGGGACTGAAATTGTGCAAGAGTCTCAGCTAAGGGCGGGCCAGTTTTCAGGATTTCAGTGCAAACCAAGCAGAATGAAGCAATTTGAAAAGCATACCTCCCCCCCACTTCACCCCACTCCCCTCCCCCCCCCCCCCCCCCCCCCCCGGCATGTTTTGATTTAACACAGTTCACCTTAATAATGAAATATCTCTGCTATAGGTGTTCTGCAGCTCCACAGTGTTAAGGTGTTGCAGCATACTCCAGTAATGGGTTTTTATTTGGCAGTGACATTATTTTCTTAGGTGAGATTGGTTAACTCCACACACACAAGCTCTAGAGTTCATTCAGTTAAATCTAAATGAACAGTTATGCTAGATTATCTATGTTAGCAGCAGAGTATGAGTCTTTTCCTGAGAAACTCTGCATCAGAAATCCTTTCAGCCAGCTTTACTACAAAATCTTGGAAATAACAGATTCAATCTATACTTAGTTTGCTTGAGAGACAACTGGGTGTTTGGGAAGAGGGGTTTCAGCATATCCAAACCTTTTTGTCAGAACAATGTGAACTCTTTGGAAATGGGATATAATCAGCACAAAGGCAATGATGGAAAGCACACATGCTGCTTCTGCTTATGTTTAAGTGTAGTATTTGTTTTACTTACTTAGCTGAAGTAGAACCAAAAATGAATTAAATGTGCAAAACATGGCATATTTGCACTCTTGCAGGATTTGTTTGCTCTATTTCATAAATAAATGTCCTTCAAATTGGCAAAGAACACAGTGTGGCTCCCTAACAAGAATGTCATTTTAAGGGCAGGCCCTACAAGACAAAAAATCCTTTGGTGCTATTATTAGCAAGTCTTCTAGCCAGGAGCAGAGGGCAGGATTGTCAAGCAGTCAGCACATGTCTGCAGGTGAATCGTTACAGTGGATATCCACAAGCCTGGTATCAATTGTATAGTTTAGCCTACACTCTGCCGTATTTAGCCTGGTGGCTTCTCAGCAGGCTTCTCTGCAGGCCAGCTGGCAAAGAAATGTTCTGGTATCCTATTTGAAACTAGACATTCTTCATTGTTCTGTTTTGGTTGGTTGGGTTTGGGTTTTTTTTAAATACATATTGATACTGTAAATATATAATATATAAATATATATAGATACTGTAGGTTTATGTGTATGCAGTTGACATCAAAGTTTGCTAAATCAAATGTTTTGGTGTTCAGCCTGGTTGAGAGCTAGCCGAAACAGATGTAAAGCTTCTTGTTTCACAGGGTGTATTTGCAGTTTTCTGGGTACATAGATTTGTAAAAAAATAATCTAATGCACATTGAATAATGCTCTGTAATGCATTTCACATATGTTGAAAACAAACAAAAGAAGCTTTATCAGGCATCCTACAAGTAAATTCATTCTTGCACTGCGACGTTTTGGCCTAAGAATGATTTTCTTTTAATAATTTACAGAAGTGATTAATTTCAAAGTCCTTTCACCTCAACGACTTGTATTGGTGGCACAAAGCTCCAGTGTCATCAACATTCTGTGCCTATACCTGCCTTCTGCTGAGGAGCTGCCAGGTACATTAACTCTTGTCAACTTAACAGAGATTTGTTGTAAGAGAAGCTGCCTTCTTCATAAGAAGGTTCAGACTGAGCCTTGATGCTTAATCTAAATACTGAAGCTAGAGGGATTTTCCTGAAGGTAATTTTGAGTGATTATTAGTTGATTAAAGTAGTTCTCTGTGTCAGTTTCAATCATGAATTGTCCTTATATGTGTCAGAGTCAGAGTTTATCATGCTGATGGATATTGGTGTGCAACTCCATGTTTTTCACATGAATTGGAAAGAACAGTTCGGTAATCCCCTTTTACAAGCTCTTAACAAAATCCCTCAGAGTAGCTCTGCAAACATGTCCATCTAATGCAATAGCACTAAGCAGCTGAAAGTTAAATACGCTTTTCCCTTTTTGTTTTGATAAGGTAGACTGTCATGTGTGTCTCAAATCTGTTTTGTGTGATGTAAGCTCAGTTAAATATAAATACATATTGTGTATAATTACACATTCTCTGATAATGAAATGTTAAATGTATCATATAATATGGCTGAGTAGGATATTCATCCTATTGACTATACAGAGCTGACTGTAGCAAACACTAAGTTATTTTGAATTTGCTGTACTGAAATTGGAAGCATTTTTCACTTGTAGATGTCCAGTCACAGCAATAATGAGCTCCTGTGCCATGCTCCAGGTGCATCGTGTTTGGATTTGTAGCAAAAGACAGGTCTGACTACTGCTCTCTATCAGCTTTATCTCTCCTGGCTGTAAGCTCTTCCAATGGATCATTTGTAGGGCTTGCCCTGAAAATTCAGGCTTCAACCCTTCATGAAGTTTAAGCGTCCTTTTTGGAAAGATGATCTGTTTCAATGAGATCAAAACAGATATTTGACTACTTAAATACAAAACTGGACAGAAGGTTTTCTAGTTTGCTATGAGTGCAAAAAGGTGCATTAAATTTGGAAGTAAATAAAACCGCATTTTTTGTCCTCACAGTGCTTTCGTAAAGTTAGTAACGTTATGATTAAATAGCTCATTTAAATAAGAGAAGAATCTAATTTGCAAATCATGTATGAAAATTGTTTTTCAATTTCAGGACTTAGCGTAGAGTAGGAATTCTAATTTCCAGGCGTTTTTCGTCAAGTTTTTTTGTGAGCGGTTGCCATTAATTTAGATTCTGGAAAAGTGACCGAATAGTAATCACATTTACATCTGCATTAACTTTATCAACACGCTTAACTGCCAGCTCTTGTTTAGTTAGATTTATCAAGAGTTTCACATAGTTGGACAAGCTTTAGCTAACACATAATTTGTATAATTCACAAGTTTGCAGCCTTTTAATGTTGAAAAGTTGATAATTGGAAGGGCATGTCGGAAAAGATTTCTTTAGTATGTAACTGTATGGGTCCAGAAGTTGCAAACCCCTTAAGTGAGGAGGCTTCTGGGGCTGTGTCGCATCACTAGAAGGAGATCTGGCGTGGGGGGCGGTGGGAAGCTTGTATGTGAATCCCTGTATGAGGGAGGAGAGCCACTAAGCTTCCTAAGGCCAAATGTCCATTACATTGACTTGAGCTGGTGTGCATACCCCATCCCATGAGGGATATTTCTGGAAAACTATCACTAGCTAATGCCTCCTCCTGGATTTTCTATTTTTCTGGCTCTATGGGGGTTGCAGTGTATGTTTTGTGTTTTCACAGATGTGTGCAAGTTTTGATGTGCAGTGTTACAGAATCAGGAAGGGTAGCCGTCCATCCTGTGCATGCTGGCTACCTTCAGGGAAACCTTGATTATTTGTTTTCACAGATCAGTATTAACACAGCATTTCTGTGCCCCCATTTTTCCAATTTCTTGATTTTAACTTCTTTCAAATTCCTGTTTGTCATTGTTTCTCCAGGGCTCTGTAAATTCCAGGCAATTGCATTGAGATTCCAGGTAATTGCAAGATTCTGCTTGTCATACGAGGATGAAAATAAAAACATTTACTCCATTTGTTTCTTCCACTGTTCTTGCTGAGTCACACAATTCTTTATATTTATGTCACATTAAAAGGTGTGACAATTCCATCTCTTTGGGCTTTTTTTTTTTGTCTTTTCTCTGGACATTTTGTTATTTGTACTGCCTGTAGCTTTTATGATTTTCTTTCCCCCCCACAAAGTTTCTGTGGGAGCAAGAAGCAGTAAGGTGATTGAGGTTTTTACGCTAGTGTCAGCTGAATATTGGATATTCAGTAAATTTTGCATTTCTGATTTCATATTTTCCATTTTATATGTTTACACGTGAATGATCTTTGCCAGTTTTGATAGAGGGGAAGTAAAGGCTGAAACTCCTCTGCTGAAAGTTTTAGAAGTAACACTCCTGTTTTTTCATTTAAAGCTCTTTATGTGCTTCTAAGCTACTATCAAGAAGCAAGAGATAGGAAGTTGATGTGGAGGGGAGGGAGAGACTTAAGAGGTTATAAAGCCTTTTATCAGACAATTATAATTTCTGTTAGATTTCGGTACATTGCTTAGTAAAAACTGACAAACCAGATTTATGTTGTTTGTGAAGGTTCTCTGTATTTCTGTGCTGAACTGTCCTCCAGCTCATATTGTAGACCTAAATCTTCAACTGACTAAAACTTTTGATATCTGTATCTTGTTCAGTGATTATCGGGGAAAATTGAGATTTCTGAATGCATTGATTTATAGATGCCAACACAATGAAGATTTATCTCCTTTGAATGAGTGTTAAATATTCAGTCTGTTCTCAAATTAATGTATTACAATACTAGCTACCTTAGAAAATCTTTTATATGCAATGGACAATACATTGTTTAAACAGAGGAAGGAAATGTGTGGTGCAGAAACGCATTTACAGGTTAAATCTTAAATTTTGATGTCCATACACTCACACTCTTGTTCTCCTCTCCTTCCCTTCCCATCCCCTGCACAATCTCTGCATTATTACTTTCAATACAGTGCTGTGGAGAAATACCGTCATATGGTTTTATTTTTTCTTTCTCTTTTTTTTTTTTTTTTTTTAAATCAGTGCTGTTTATATATATGAAGTCAGGAAGTATTCCTTTTCAGGTTTTGGCCACCTTTATTGAAAAATTGTGATGGAGTCATATATATGTGTGTATGTGTATGTATACACACATGTTTTAGGGGAGACGGATCCAAGGAAGTGCCTTTTGAAGCAGCAACATTTTATATCTGTACCAGTTTTGCCTCATGCCAGTTTTGGGATCACTGACCAATGAAGTATGCCATAATTTGAAATCTGAAATCATGATTACTTGAAATAGGATTAGGAAAAGAAGGGTCAAATTGAAAACTGTATCAATTTCTGTAGCTCGGTTCTTAAAGTAAGGTAAATTAAGCATGAGATCATGTTGTGTGCAGGACTAGGATTATTCTCTTTCTGGCCTTCTAATCTGGTGATGTTGTTTTACCCTCAGAGCAGTAATTTGTGGCTACTCCATGACCACACTAGGCAGTTTCATGTGGAGGAGAGAACTGGATACAAACTTCTGCTGAGGCATAAAGGGAATTTCAAAATTGCCTTGAGAATTCAACCAACTTGAATAAGTGATTGTATTGGTTAGGCAGACAATAGTGAAGCTGCTTTAATAAACTGACTCTTTCTTTATCTTCTCCCACCTGCTCCCTGATATCTTTTAGGATACAGAAAGTATGTGCTCTTTAGTCGGTATGGTACCATTGCAGTTGTGAAATAATAAGGTCATCCCTTCAGTTTGTTTGCTAAGGCTGTATCCTGCTTGGAGCTGTGCTTTACTTCTCTCTATCACTCAAGTTGTGTGTGACCGAGGGGGGATGTAATTGATTTAGCAAGGATGTGCTTGCAAATACAGCAATATATTTTCCATTAGCAATAAATAAATGGTAAAGGAAATTACTTTTATTTTGCACTGTATCATTCTCTTTAGCATTTTAAGCTTATTTTCAGGTATTCTTTATTTCTGAGTGTTCAGGTTTGCAGGGTTTTGCATCAAAACAATCGATTGGGAACTTACTCAATTCAGGCATATCTCTATGAAACACGGGTGTTTGAGACTTTATTTTAAAATAAAACTTTAATGATTTTTCACCAAGATGTTAAAAGATTTGATGTGATTCAGTTTTATTTACTGGACTTATAGCTAGATGTTCCCTTTGTTTGCATTCCGAAACTATACTAATTTATGATGGAAGTCTGTATCGGTGTTCTCAACTAAAGATAATGTTCCAAATTGCTCTCCTGACTGTTTCTGAATGTTTCCATTCAGATTATTTACTGTTACTGATACTAAGACAGAAAGTTTGAACTGTTGGCCAGGGGAAGAATAAATGCCTACCACATGCTATTCTTGCAAGCTGTTCTCGTGACCACCTTGCTGTACTCCCCTACACCCTGAAGAAATGTACAGAAATAACTACAAAGATTAATCCTTTGACGCTGGGCCCAATTCTTGGATATTTTATTTGCACCTTTTTAGAATTTAATTGTCTTGTTTTTGAGTTTAACATCATGTTAGATCAGTGTACCACAAACATAGTATTGGACAAATCTCGTGCAGAAAGATTGTGATACATATCTACCAAAGTGATAGGATTTGCTTATTCTGTCTCTCTCTTTTTTTTTTTTTAAGAGAATAAAAACCAACCCATGGAAACATGCAACCCAACCAAACTCCAGATACATTGATTTTTCCTTGTCCTTTTATGTGTACTAGACTTGTAGATCTTGGGGAGCTCATTAATAATTTGGCTTTTCCTTTACTCATTCTTTCATCTGAAGATGTGTAAAACAGGATGATACCATGGATAATAGTTTGGCTTTATCATACATGTCTGAAGACAAAGTAACTGTTTCTTTGCAGCATTTCTTCTATTACAGTTTTCCAAACCCAAAAGTTGGCTTTGATCATCGTAGGGAGTTGTTACCCAAGTTGGCTTTTTTAATGATAGATTCAATGAGTTCCAAGTGAAGATACTTGGAACAGATTTTGTTTCTTGTCTCCTGTGGTAGACCAAATAAATCAGCTGTTCAAGCAGAGGTCACTTGGCTTATTCAGCTTGGAGAAGGGAAGGTGACCTCATTGCAGCTCACAGTTTTCTCATGGGGGGCAGTTAGGGGGAAAGTGCTGATCTCCTCCCTCTGATAGGACACAGGCCCTAAGTTGACCAGAGGAAGTTCAGATTGGATATTAGAAAGTTTCTTTGCTGAGAGAGTGCGTGGTCCCTGGAACAGGCTCCCCAGGGAAGTGGTCATGGCATTGAGCCTGTGAGAGTTCAAGGAACATCTGGAAAATGCTCTTAGTCATACATTTTAGTTTTGGGTGATCCTGTGAAGAGCAGAGTGTTTGAGACTACAATCATTATGGATACCTTCCAACTTGAGATACTGTGCGATTCTAAATCCCATAGAAATGGAGGGTGACAGTGGTCATTAATATTCTTCTAATGAGAAAATGGCAATACTCAGCATATTCTAATATAACATTTGCAAACCAAGAACTGAAATGCATGTAAAAGATCACATCTTTTTTGATGGGGAAAAAAAGCTATCTTGCAGGTTCATAACAAAAGAAATTATAGCTTTAAAGTAGTAGTTTTATATAGCTTCAGACCAAAGTTTTAGTGAATACCAAGTCAACACTATTAGCTTTTCTTTAAGAAAACATGGATAAAGTGCAAATGTAAAATAAGCTAAATTAAATATTTGATATTAATGCTTTTTACTTTGTTCATTTAATCTGAAGAAAATGAATATTTTAGGCATTTTTAATTTAAATTGATCTAGCTGCTTAGGGAAACATTTTGACAGGAGTTCTTCTGCATGATTGTTTATTATTCTCATTGTAGAACATCTGTCTGCCTTAAATCTACTGAGTTTGCATGTGAAAATGTCATTGCGAATGGAATCTTGTGATGGCCAGGATACCTGTAATTCCTGTACTAGCTTTAATATGAATGTTTTATGTATTCCATGTGTCTTTTGCGAAGTAATGTGATTTATTAAAATGTACCAGTATCTAAAAGCTGTTTTGAAAGTACATTTTAATCCATTTACTAAATAACTTATTTCCAAGTTGTTTTTAATTAGACTTTTATCACTGTGGTAAGGCCCTCATAAAAATCGAGTGTGAACAGAATCATAGTGTTTTGAAACACTGTATGGGCTTCAGTTACATTGATTTAAATCCTGATAAAGATCTATATACTTGCAAAATGGTCTGCAGTTCACAGAATAACAGGATACTTGAAGTCGGAAGGGTTCTCCAACCCAGCCCAAATCAGTTATTTAAACAAATTGATGAGATCCTCCCTGAGCCTTCTTGTCTAAGGTTGCTTTGTGTTTCCCTATTTGTTCATCTGTGGCCACTTCTCTTGGTTACATTTTGCTACTTTATAATGGTATGTGGAGATCTCAAGGGATGTTTTTGGAAACTTTCCTATGGGCTATATCCGGTAAATCTAAATCCTGAATTGACAGGTAACAACACATTCGTGTCCTTTAAGCATAGATCAGTGAAAACTGACAACATAAATAAAAATGCTGACATTGTTGTACCTGACAAAAATTTTGAAGGAGCTGTCTAGCTGTTGAAGGTTGAGTTTAAATCCTTTATGTGACTTCAAGAACACTGTGTTTCTGTTGTATTTATATGAATGATGCTGAATAAGCCATATGATAGCCTCCCTTTAAATTACCAGATCAATGGTAGCCCTGTCCACTTCCCATTGAGGTCCAGTAGATCACTCTCTAAGTGAGTTAAAGAAGGTTGAACTGAAAAAGTATGGCCAGAACGTAAGAGAAAGGTTTCTTACCGGTTATTGATCAAATACTGATCAAATTACTGGTTGATGATCAAGTGCAGCTCAAGAGTGCAGTTCATGTTTGTGCTCCTCCCTCAGCATCCAATTCTGCCAAACTTAGAGCTTGTCCATACAGAAGTCAAAAGCAATAATAAAATGGACATTTATTTCTTGCAATCAGTGGATACATACCTGCCTCCATGACCAGAAATACCGGATGTGGTTTCAAGGTCCCATCTTTAAAAGTACTGGAAAATGTTGGAGACTGAGAAGGGGAGAAAGAAAGGGCATGGTACATGATGTTGCTAAAAAAAGTATAGCAAAAGCTAATGAGTATGAACTCTGTAGTGCCCTAGAGTCGTTATTCTTGTTTCTGCTGTGGATTCATTGGAGTTTCATTGGAAGAGACTTTAACCTTCAACCAGTGCACTCAGGCATGATGACTCCTTAGCCTTTTTGCAGGCATTCTAATTACTCTCGGAGAAACATATGAATATAGCCCTGTCAGCAACCAAAATTGGAATTGTAACTGCACACTATAGCAAGTATATTTTGAATCTCTAGATAAAGTAAAATGTTATATATTTTTAATCTATGTATAAAATATATATGTACATTTTATATATGTTTATATATACTATAATAAAGCTCTTAGTTTCATGCACGGCTTTAGTGCTGCTTTCTTACACAAGTTAATATACACGCCAGCTATGCTGCTTTTTTAATAGTCTTATTTTTTGCAAATAATTTTTCACTCAGATTACCATTTGTTTAGGGATACTTGTACATCACACAGCTGAGTAGAGTTGTTGCTACCGAGAAAAACTCAAAATTGAATACCTATAAGAGCTGGCTCTCCATGTCATCTGAGTCCCACTCATACTGTATTCACTACCCTGGAGAGGAGTAGCTGGTTTATTCATGTGCCACAATATGTTCCTCTGTCTGACTTCCTCTGCACTCCCAACTTGACTGTGCAACACGTGCAAGTTAAGGTCAACGCAACTTCAGGTCATAGAATTTACAGCATAGGTGCTGCATGGCTGCTGTGTCAGAGCATCTATATAATCCTGCCTGTATGTCTATCGTATGCCAGACATGACTGTGAAAATGTGCTTCATTTATTTTTGCATATCTCTCCTCCTCAGAATGTGAAATAATATTTTGAAATCCCAAGCTTTTTCATTAATTGGAAATTCCCTTGGAAGTCTGGTTTTAGGTAAAGCAAAACCCCAAACAACTGCTTTCAATTTTTATATCTTTCATATTAACTATATTTACAACATTGAAACTGCTGGGCAGGTATACAGATAATTAACAAACCAGGATACGCCCCAAAAATCTATAAGAATGTAATAAAGTGTTAAATTATAAGACAATAAACCAGTACCATATCTGTTAATTTAAATTTAACCATAATCCCTGTCTGACTCTTGCATGTCTTTTTGTATAGTTCAAACATGGAGCTTCTCACAGAGTAATGCACAGTGGAGAAAAGGCTGGTGTGCAGCAGCACACAGTACCTGTCGCTCAGAGTACAGAAGGAATTCCTTGCTAGGGCAAACCCTGGAAAAAACCCCAAAACTTTATAGACAAAGAAATAGATTATTGCAGTCATTAAAAACGTTTTAGGTGGGTAGTGGGTGTATGGGGGGTTGTTTTTTGCATGTGTGTTTTTTGGTTTGGGTTTTTTTTGTTGTTTGACCTTCAATGTCAAATTTATTTTCCTACAGGACTCTGTTTCAGTGTCACAGTCCTAAGTTGAATATAAGTATTGTGAGAGATTTTACTTCCATGTACTCCATGAATGAGTTCTTGTTTTCCATGCAATGCTAAACTCATTTTTCACAAAAATGTAGCAGGGGTATATGAAGGATGTTTTTGATAGGTGTGTTGAGTGACTGAACACCAAGATAAAAAGGAGGTAAATCTGTTATGCAAATCTTGAGAATAAATGCAGTGTTCTAATAGTATGGCAGGAAGCATTTATAAAACCATATATATTCAAGATGCAGGCCATAATACATTCTAGTTCTAGTTATTTCTGACAGAAGTATGAAGAAAGGAGACTTAAGTGACCCTGAGCTGTAACAGAAATAGAAGAAAAAGGTTGTATACTATGATGTGAGAAATTCTTGCAAACATAAACTCTGTCCCGAGAGAAGGGAAAATCACTCTTTCTTAGCAGGTGCAAAAAAATAAAAAGTTTCTTACTTGACTATGGTTTAACCTTTCATCTTAGAAGGATAGTCTTTTGGATGGTACCATTCATTTAGCATGCTAATTACACTTTGATCTTGTGATCTATGCTAGCATTCGTATATTTTACTCTAAAACTTTGGTCTAATCAGTTTTTCCCTATCTTGTTTTTGTGTTGGTGATGAGTTCCATTATCATATTATGTAATCATCATCTTAACAGGGCTTTTCTCCACCTTGTCTATTTAATTTTGAATTTATTCTGTGTCTCTGATGTGCCTTCCATCCCTTCGTGCTTGAAGTAATCTGCCAGTTTAATAAGTGTATACTGCATTCGATCATCCAGTTATTAATGAAACTAATGAATAATATTGGACAGAGAACACATCCCAGCAGAGCCTGCTAATACATATTTCTCATTTGGAAAAATGATTGAAAGTTATGAATTGGTCACTGTTTTCTCATAACTTTAGTATTAATCTCATAGATGTTTCATTTATTTTTTCCAAAACTTACCTGGGAAAATGATGGACAATGGTGTCAAATGACTTTTAAATTAAGTTAGTATCTGCTTTTCCTCTCTTTGCGAGGTCCTTTACGCTGACAAAGGAAGAGTTGGGGTTATTTTTACATGATTGATTTTTGCATGTTCATGTTAGGTATTACTCAGCTTCTTGATACTTTTTAGGTACAAAGTTTGGTTGTTTGGTATTTTTCTGCAAACTGAAATGAAACTAGATTGTCTGTAACTCCTTAGTTTTTCATCTATTCCTCCCACCTAGCCATTATAGGAAGATTCAGTATGTACCTTTCTAGGTGTCTGACACTTCAGCTGTCCTGTTGGAATTCTCAAAGAAAACTAACAACTTGGACTAGCTTGGTTTTCGGTTTTGGTTTTAAGTGTTCCAGATTTTCCTTGCCAGCTGACAAGAGTCTTGTGGCATTTCTATTCTAATAGTGGTGTGTATCAGTTGAATGTAGTGTGATTCCCAGTGTGTTTTTCCCCAGTGTTATTAATGGCCGTAGTAGTCAAGAATTGCAATGAAACTGCAGGCACTTATTTCCTTACAATTGTTAAAGGAACAAACAGTCACAATAGATTTAATTTCATATAGGCAAGTTTGTTTATTTGAAGTGCTCAGCTTCTGACAGTTCTTTCGTAGCCGCTCAGCAAGCGAAGGAGAGTTCTCTTGCTAACAAGGAGTTCTCAAATCAAGGCACAGACACTAGATTGTTGTAGCATTATGAAGATTACTAATTATTTTCACTGTATAAATATTCTCTTCATATAGCCTGAGGCTGATTAAAGCTTATTTGTGCCTCCTAAGTGATGGCAATACAAAACAGTATGTAAAATTTCCCACGTGTCTGTTTCCTTTCAAGCTTGCCTCAGTTGTTGGTGCAGAGATGTGCTGAAGATTCTCCATAACAAAGTGGTGGCTCAGCTCAGCTCTGCAATTCTTTCTGAGCACTGAAGGCTGCTATCAGTATGTAAACTGATGTGAGTACATCTGCACTGCGTATCTCTCAAATTTTGCTGTGTCTGGATTGGCTTTCTTAGCTGGAAATTATTCCTTGCTTCAGACTACAGCCAGTTTCACAAAGCCCCATCCCATCATGGGCTTCATAGTCTGCTGACAATATACTCTAGAGACAGGCTCTGTTGTTTCCAAAGACCTCATTAGAATGTCCGCCAGTAGAAAGGACATGTGAAATTCAGGTTGCAAAGCATTTTAGCTTATTTCTTTTTTCCAGCTGTTAATTTTTCCAGCTGCTAATTTTTCCATGCGAATTAGGTCAAGTATTAAACCAAATGAGCATGGTGTTTGTTGAACTGGATTCATTCATGTCTGGTAGCATAATTCTTTGCTTCCTTTCTGACTGTTTCTCCTTTCAATACTATTTTTATTAGTTTCTGCAAGTAGTATACATTTATGCTTAGTATTTAAATTTTTCCTTGCCAAGCAAGTTCACAAGAAGCAGTTCAATTTTATTGTAAGATAAAGGAGAGATACTACGGTGAGTCAAAGCTCTGTGATTTGTGCCGTTTGTTAAGTAAATGGCACAATTGCCATGAGTAGAGACATTGTGTAAGGCCGTGGAGAAGTGTGGACCACAGCAGTGAGCATCTGAATGTTCATTGCTCCAAACATCAGCTGTATTTATGAATACTCTACTGAAACAGGTGTGTTACACTGCTTTCTCTACACAATGACAGGTTGAATATTGACTATGGTGTTTAAAATCTGCTTTGAATATCTTCTGTCCAAAAAAATGCATTTATGAATTCAGTAGACATGTAGATTACTGAAAACTCCTTTTTAATGAAGAAAAAGAAAAAAAGAATCAGAATATGTTGAAATCTACTTTGTTAGAGGTTTCACCCAAAACCTATGCATTGATTTATAGCTCCTTCAAATAAAAAAATAGATGTTGAAATCACCATTGTGCATCCTAAATATACATTTTCTTTTGTTAGGTATAATCTTTGTGATCTATTTCTTACTAGTGCAAAATAACAAAACCCAATAACAAAACCTTTATTATGAACATGCCTTTCGTTTCCTTGTTGACAAGTGGCATCCATGAGATTATAATATTTGCAAAGCAAATGGCTTAAGAAAAGAGGTAGAAAAGTTGCTTCTACATCTTTAGACAAAACAGTTATATTTCACACACACACAGAGGATCGAGATACTACATGAAATCTGATGTATAAACTACTTTGATTATAATACAAAACATAGAAAGCTACTCCCAGACACCTCCCTGGTTTTTAATACTGGCAACTATGTTTTTCCTATGTAACTTCCTCTTGCAGTTTTGTTTAGAGGCTGTCCCCTTCATTTGTTAAGTTCTTGGCTCTCTCTCCTACATCTTAATGGACATGAAAACTTCTCAGTGACCCGCTCTCATTAGAACTGCGACAGGATTGAACACTGCCTGTTGAGAAATTCTCCACAAATTGAAATGAGGGAAAGTAGGAAATTGTGGTAAATTATAATCACTTTACAATTAAGAATAGGGCTGAAAAAGAAGCTGCTTTTTCTGATGTAGGACTAAGTAACTACCCCTTAGGGACACTAAGTTATTAACATGCTAATGATTTTCTTTTTTCATTCTGACCAAGTTGTAGCCAGCACAAAAATTGCCAGCAGTTGACATTCAAAAGAGTTTTTGAGTTACTAAGTGGAAAATTGAAGAGAAATTGCTGTTTTACAGTAGAGTGGGTCTTTGATTAAATGTTACATGCAATCCCTGGTTTTCCCAAAAAGGTATGGAGTGTAACACACTTCAGAAGGCATTGTGCTAGTACAAACTTCATACTCCTTATGTGAGTGTGTTTTATGGGAACATGGCTAATACTGACTCTCTGGGTCACCATTGCTGCTTTAGTGTCACTTCAGATTCCCTCAAGAAGAGGAGCAGTAGTAAGTCATTGCCATAAGGAAGAACAATGTAACCCACACCTCTAACTCAAGTGATTGTATTGTTTTCAATAGAATAGAGGAGAATTTGACAAATGAAACAACCAAATGAAGTCTTGATTGTGGTAGAACTCGTATTGCATCCATTGTTGCAGGATTATACTGCAATGTACAGCTAAGTAGACCTGATGTTTAGCAATTTTTTTTGCTATTTTTGTAGCTTGCTTTGGTCACAGATTTAATACGAATTTGGAGAAAGAACCCTTCTTGGTTTTTCAATTGGTTGGTATATATTTAGTGGAAATGTCCTCTAAAAAAGCAGAAAAGGACCCCTTGCTCTTTGGGATCTCTAAATAAATAATGTCAAGGTAGAGGATTAAGTGCCTGTCCTTGAAACTTCTTGTTACAATTCTCATTGTCCTAAGTAAGATGCATAAAACTAATGTTACGATTGCTGTTAAGTGCTGAAATTGAAGAACTGATGTTTACTGGGATATATTGGATGTCTCTAAAACTTGAACAATGTGACTTAAATTTCTTTTGATCCTTTTTGTCAGCCTCTAGTGTGTATTTAATGTGTTTTAAATCAAATTGCTGGATTCAGAGCAAGCTCATTAAAGACTTCTATAATGAAATGCTAGAGCAAACGAGTTGTGTTTCAGCATGAAACAAGGCAAGTCTGAGTTAACCAAGGTTTGTGAACCTGGATTGAATTTAGTATATTCTACCTATCTTTTTTTAACGTTTTTGATTTGGAAAGAATTTGCAGATTAAAACCACTTAAGATGTGAACCGACAGAACTTAAAGCTAAATGTATGCTGGATACTAAACTCTTCTGAATTTCAATTTCTGAAAAGTGTTGATGTTGAGCAGTCCCTGGGCTTTTCCCCAGTGATTTTGGAGACTTTCACATGTCTGGTAAAATTTGATTACTGAATTCTAGGTGAAGAACCTAATAAACATTTGGAGAGACTGAGCTGTTAGAAAAGTGCCCTTGTGCCTCAGTCCTTGTCTTTGACCTGTATTTCAGTTCTAAAAAAGCAGGAGTTAGGAAGCTGCTGTGTCAGATTATTCACTGCTGATATAAATCCATGTCTGTCTCTTCTCACCCTTCCCCAGGAGATTTGGACTTTACGCCTGTGTTGGGAAACTTGCATGTTGTTCTGTCAAGTAACTGTATTTGAAACAGTCTGTGGAGCAAGCAGAGTTGCTATTTCTGTAGAAGGTGATGCTAAGCACAATGGTACTATTGATTCACACAGAGTACACTGGAGGTACTGCATACGAATACAATTATGAAGAGCCTAATTCAAATTCTTTATTAGAATAGAAACAATAAGCAATGATTTATAAAAATAACTTAATTTCTATTGATGGCCTAAAATAATTCATACTGGGGGAACTCCTGGTTGTTGTGTATTAGTAGGAGGAGACTTGTTTGTTCTGTGTGTGTCTGGGGGTTTGTGTTGGTCTTTGGTAGATGATATTGACAAGAAATTGAGCAGAGCTTAGTGTGCGATGGAAATGGCTGAGAGGGTCAGGGAATGATTCATCTGCCAACCCGTGGCTCTTAGCTACCCGCCCTGGGGTGGTGTGGTGCATGGCGGGTAAGGAGTAAAACACATGGACACTGTACATTGTGAGTCCTGAGTCCTTGTGTGTGGCCAGATGCCTCTTTGTTCCAGCAGCAGTTTTGGTTATCCCTTGTGTGGGTTGTTTTAGTTTACAAGTATTAGGAATGTTTTCCTCTTTGTAGTATTTTTGAGCCTCCAAAATGCTGATTGTAACTCTGGTCCCTCTAAAGGCCACTTAGGTTTTCTATGTTTTCTGTATTTGCACAAGAAGAGGTGCAGTTGTTCCTCAGTTTGGTTGAGGCACATTGTAAGAAATCAGAATAAGGTCAAATCCTTTCAAAACAGATGATATAATATTTTGCTGAATTTAACCAGTGAAAGAAAAACTGGGGAAACAGAGTAGAAGAAACAAATAGATGAGTTTTCTAATTTTTGCTACATAATTCCCATGAAAAAATATTTCCTCCCAAGTACCTATACTCCTCTACTACTCATATACAATGAACTTCTTCATTGTTGGATAATCCTTAAATGTCTGAAAAGATGCATCTACCTACAGTCAGTCCACAAAAGTCCATTGCACACTGTTTTGGCAACAGCGCTCAGCTGTTCTTGAGTGTGTTATGTGTCTAAAGTGCTCAAGAAGTATTAACTAATTAATCGATTAAATGAAAGAAAAAGTATTCTTCCAGCAGTGCAGAAGAATGTGATTACCACACATTACAGTTACCAATAAATGGATTCCAAATCCCTTTAGCAGATTTAGGAGGCACACTGTACAGTTGACTGGTGAATACATTTGGATAAGTGTCTTAATCTGGTAATTTCATATTTATAATGAAATGCCACAAAATGGCCAAATGCAACATAATTTTTTTAAAAGTCTATGTGACTAGAGAGATGCATTTCCATATTTCCCTTATGTAATGAAGATTTTATAATTAAATAGTATTTTAATTAGTATAGCGTGATTTCTTTTTTTAAGAAATTGGAAAAATAACTATGTAAATTAGACTAAAGCAACAGAGCATACTATTTGCAGGTTTTTTGGTTGCGTTTGTTTTGAGGCTGTTTGGGTTTCATTTTGAAAATCTTATCCCTTAAGATATGATACAGAAATGACAATTGTGCTGTCACATCTTTATTAATAGCCTAAAAAATTTCCCTTCAGCAAATATAGACATTGTACTGAATAGTACTAGTCACAGCAATTATTCAGCACTTACTTGGGAAGATGACCGAATTTGAGCAGTAAATGATATTTGCAGACACAAAAGTTACTAAAATGCGATACCCAAAAGTCAAACGTTTATCTTTATCTAAACATTCTCCTTTTGTGTTTGGGGTATTCCTAGGGTTTATTGTTCTTTCTAGAGAACTTACCTGCTGTTTGCCTAGGATATTTGTGCTATTTTTTCTCTTTTTCTTCCCAAGTGGCAGAAAATTGAATAGTATTGCAATGTATTTTACCCTTAAATAGCAAGCAAAAAAGAACAGGAAGCTATGAAATATACAGCTGAATTTCCCTTCATGCTTGGCATAGTATCATGTCAACAAAAAATACTCTGGCATTCAAAAAAAGAAAGTTATTTGTCAGTTTTGCTTAAAAGCACAATAATCTCTGAAAAATAAAATTAGGTAGAAAAGGAAGAGCAGCAGAGCAGGCAGGGGAGGAAAGGAGATAAATTGTCCATTAGCATTAGAAACTGCACGAAGTTAGGAGCCTAGAAAGCATGAATTCAAGTTTCGCCTCCTACTGCACTTGGCAATTGCGTGATTGACTGAAGTGATTTTGTCTGGGTGCGGACAGGAATTGTACAAGATTTACCGATACAGTAAGAGGTTTTCAACAAGGTCGCTGCTGGCAGCACTGAGTGTTGTTCTGTAAGGTATTTTCCTCAAGCTTCTACAGGTAATGAAGAAAATAAAATAGTACATGTATCTAATTTTCCCAAGGTCACTGCTATTTGTAGTACTAAAATTGTGTGTGCGTATATATATATATATATATACGTACTACTTCATCATGTTCTTGACATCTTGGTTTTATATTCCAATAATGCATTTAATTTTGACATGCCTGCTATATTTGTGAGTTCAGAAAGGTTTTGTCACTGTTTTGTCTTTGTAGGCACCCTCTCCAATCTGTTTTCATTCTTTAGATGGTAAATGTTCCTACTTGGAGAAAACAATGGCAATGACAAATATTCAGGCTTGACAATAACACAATTCTAGGCTGCATGTTCTTTTTCTGCTTCTAAACTGTTTTTCATGCCAATATAAAACCAAAAACGTTTTTAGGATATCTTAATAAGACTGTTCCTCTTTAATGGAAGTACTTGTTCTGTGTGATGGAGAGTTTCTGTGGTGAAGAGCTCTGTAATGAATTCACGTGGAAAATGGAAATGGGATGGAAATGGGACAGGACTGTTGTGCAGCCTAAAGTAAATGGTCCACTCTAGGTGCAGCCATTTGGTATGAGGAACTGGGAGGAATCATGAGTTATATGTGCTCCAGGATTAAAACTGTCTTTGCAATACTTTTTGAGGAATTTTTGAGTTCAGATTACCGGAAATGATATAAAAGTAGAATGAGGAACAAATGTGAAAGTGAGTGTGGAAAGAAGCGTGAGAAACTAATGAGCTTTGGTGTGTCACCTAGCCAAGGATGTGGACTGCATGTTCTGTCCAAGTTTAATGCAGAGTTGCTCATAAAGAAAGAATCAGAATTAAATTGACTGTCTGCAGGCAGAGCCTGCAGGGCACTGACAGGAAAATAGGAGTTTCCTAAAGGTCAGTGTTATGGTGCGCTCCTTTCTTCTTGTTCCATGGCATGATCCTGAAGTGCAGTTCTAAGATCTGATTGTCCCACAGTTTATAGAGTTAGACTGTAACTAAAGTGGACACCAAACTTTCTCTAGCTAACATCTTCAGTAGTAAAGTGGATTTCCTCTAGTTGTGTTTATATATATGCATGTATGTATATACACAGACACACACTTCTGAACCCTTAGTAGACGTTCCCTATGATAGAAATCGAATGTTCTTCCATGCATACTCAGAAGTGTGACTGCTTATGGAGGTAGGTAACATCAAATGGTGCCTTGGGGGTCCTTTGCTTCTTTCCTTACTCCTGCAAATCGGTGGAGCCCAAAAGTTCAGATTTGAAAAATGAACTCTGCAAAGTCAGTTTGACAGGAAAGTTCAGGGATGGAATAGCTTGATTTTGTTATATCGCTTTATGCCAGAATTTACCATGTTTGATCGTACATTTTGTCAAGGTTTTTTATCTCTTTGGTGAGTGAAAGACTCCTGAAGGCAGAAATAAAAGACTCTTTGGTCATCATTTGTCAGTGCTAATCCCTTTGTTGACAGAATGCTTTCAGGAGAAGAAAATCCTGGGCTGTGTTCACAGGTGTGACAAAATACGGTGCCACTGTGGAACTCACTCATATCTGGGCTGTTGGCTGCTTTCTTTAATTTCATACTTTGTAACTGGGGAACTCGTGTTTGTGGATGGCTCTGGTATAGAGAAATCCACCCACCATCTGGTATCTTTTTTCATGTTAGAAGTGGTGAGAGGAGGAAGAGTGGTTGTTGCTTTGTCTCCCACCTTAAGCCTGTAACAGTGTTGAACAGCTGTGAATAGGCGATTGTGATACTGGCTGTAATAATTAGCTGTGAGATGAGAACAAAATTTGAAACATACTGACTTGGTATCTCGTGCCAGAGAACCCAGAGGCTTTTGATTTTCTTTCTCATTAAAATTTAGTTTTGTGCAAGGGAATTTGAAAAAAACATTGTCACCTCGTTTGTATGAAAATGTTGAAGATTTTGGCAAAGTGCTTTGAGAGAAAATTTCCAGTGATTTTGACCCTAAATAATTTGTTCAAATGAACCTATTGATACCTGTTTTGAAAGTCTTACATATATGAATTTGTATAGAAATATAGGCATATGCATATTCTATATATATGTACATATAAATATATGCAGTAAATGAAACTTTCCTGCCCTCCTTGAAGTTATTTATCTTCCACAAGTGTTGAAATTAATTGACAGGATAGAAAGAAGTGTGCTTTGTGGCAGATGAGGTTTCACAGATAGTCCTTGTTGTCTTCCAGGTGATTGTCAGTCATTCAGAACAATTACCTTCCACATGGATAGTTACCTGTGTGTTACAGATCTTTGAATTCTTCAGCACTGGAAAAAAAAAAAGAAAAGAAAAAGTGTTTGTTATAAAAGAGTAGAGATACAAATCATAGTGTACTACAAGGGGCAAAACAACCCCTCTTAATGCTTACTTCTGGGTAAGGAGCTCGCAGCTGTAATTGACAAATGATTATTTTTTTCTTTTTGAAAAAAATCATAGATCATAGAATTGTCTTGGTTGCAGATCACTGCAAAAAATCTCAATATAGTAAGAAGTATCCAGTGTAAAGAAAGGATTACTGCTTTGGTTTGTGTGTGAAATTTTTGCACTAGGAGTTCGCGAATTTGCTGAAGCAGCAGGAGAGCAGTAATGTGGAATGAGGTTCAGTCAATGAAGAGCAATAAGCGTAGTGATCAATAATCAAGTGATTTGTGAAAAGCAGTTGATGACAGTGAGTGTGTGTTGGTTCCAGATGTGCCTCTGCTGTAGGAGCAAGGCATGCTGAAATGGGTAACAATGCTATACTGCAAGGTAAGCCATTCCCATTTGCTTCCTGACAGCAAGTGTTGATTGCAAATGACATTATTGGGCCGGATTTAAATAATGCTAACTAAAAGAAAGATTATTTTATCTAAACCAGGGAAACAAGAGGTAGGGTGGCATAGTCTCTTGTGTGCAGTAGCTTAGGGGAAGGTCATTTGTTCTGTTGTTTGGTTTTAGGCTGTGTTTTTGATGGCTTTGCTTACGTGCAATGCTTACTCTTCATATGCCTCTGTGGCAAATGAAGTGAGAATGTGACAAAGATTTCAAATGGATTGCCATCAAAATGGAACAAGAGTAAATGTGTATCAAGAGGTGAATTTCTTTTATCTTGGTTGCCTATGGTTCAACAATTTTTCTTCCATTGAAAAAGAAATTTTTCAGAGAAGAAGCAACCTGACAATATCTAGGTTTTTACAACAGAAGTAGTAATTTGACATTGTTTGGATTTTTATTACCTTGCAGATCATCTCAGGAAACTAAAACCAGCTGATTGGTCGGATAACCATTAAATTAATTGTGAATGTATTGCAGCCTTGTGAGTCATGCAGTAAACAATGAAGTTTTAGCTATTGTAATCTTTGTACTTTTCCATCATTAAATGTTTCCCTTTTTTTGATTAGAAAAGCTTTGCAGTACTGCAAAGCTTTTGTCATGTAAGAAGTTCTTAACTCATGCAGGTAATCCCATTAAAATTCCCTGAAACTGCTAGTGTGAATAGGCTGGGTTTAAATTAATAAAGGAGTCTCATTTCTATTCTTCTAGCATAGAGGTATATCAAACACTGAAAGTGCTTTAAGTGTTCTTTAACCTAAGCTGTAAAAGATACCATAAATTTAAAAAGTGACAGTTTCTGTAACGTATAGCAAGAACAGCAGAAATTATGGTGGCTGCTGAGATGCTGAAGTCACCAGTGACTGCCAAGATGCTGAAATCTCTGTGAATTTCTAGGTAGAAGGAAAATGGGGATCTGATTCTGCCTTCTTTGCACTATTTTAGTGTCAGTGCATTGCCACCGACTCCAGTGGTGGTCAATCCTGACTTGCATCTGTATGGGAGTATCTTGTCATTTCAGGAAAATGGATTCAGTTAGGGTGGGAGGAGCACCATATTGTAAAGATCTGTCAGTAGCTAAGGGTCACTACTACCTTCAAATTTAACACTTCCCTACCTTCTCCCAAAAAGTTAATTTAGATCAAAGCCTGGTATGTGTCCAGTGAGGTGGAATGTTTTAGATTGAGGTTAATCAGGGAAGGTAATTCAGAGATAAAAAACCTTGAAATGTTGGCCCATTTAATATTTTGTGAAGCCTTCTAACCTTTTGTCATAAAATCATGTTTCAAAATGAGTTAATTCTAAAAACTCCCTATATATTTTATTCAGTAGTCTTAAATGACCTTCAGTGCTAACGAATATTTTAATACAGAGTTGAGCTGTTATTCTGAAAAATTAAGTGGTTATGCAAGTCCAAGGGCTTTTATAAACTTGTCCTATGTTTAATAGAGTTTATAAGCTTCTTCATCTGAATCAGCATGGTTGAAAGAAAAAAACTTTTAGAGCTTTAAATTCTACCATGCATGACTTCTTAGAGGTTTTTCAACAGCTTCAGCCTGCCCTGACAGGTCAAGAAAGATTGCAGATGGCTAGCAGAGCTGGAAGTATTTTACAGACTCAGCAGCAGTAGTTTTTGCAGATTACAGTAGCTGAGCAGGGTGCTCAGCCTTCTCAAGAGCAGCAGTTCTGGGGCTGCACTATGAGCATCTGACACAAAGTGTGATAGAAGTACTGCTGTGAAGGTCTCCCAGAAAAGGCTGGAAAGTGCCAGCTATTTCACCCTTCTCTGTGTGTGTGGGGGGGGATTATTCTCATACTTTCCATGATTCTTTTTCAGAAATAAGTTTATTGGGAGAAAAATATTACTTCCAATCATGTGAGGGTGTTTCAGAAGTTTGCACTGATGCCTTTTAATTATTAGCAATCCACGCTGTATAAAGCCTGAACAAACAAATAATCTGATGGTGGAATCCGGAAAGCAATGGTCCAAGAAAATTTTGCACAGAAAAGGTATATCTATAGTAATACATTTCTGCAAAACTGAAAAACCATACCTTTTTAAGAAACCTACTTTTTAGGTTAACCTATTTTAGCAATAGTAAGACACCATCATTGTCATGTTTGTAGCCTCCGTTAATATTCGAGATTTTGGAATTTGTTGCTGCAATGTCTTGTAACATCAGTGACAGATTTTTGCAAGCAAAATGAAGAAGCAGTCGCTGTGCTGGAGGGGAGGGATTGGCTTGATGTCTGATGTTAGTCCATGTTTTCCTGTGTTTCTGTATTATTATTGAGAAGTATATGTCCAAATTATGACTAGTTAATGTGTTTCAGAGATCTTGGATCAATAGAAATGTACAGAAACAATCAAAACTCTCCTTTTATACTTAACCTAAGAGCTGTTTTCATGTCTGTAACTTGTAAAAGACAAAAACAAATCCTCCCCAATGTCCCCTACTTTGATTTTCCACACAATTAAAAAGAAGAGTAGATTACACTCGTGGGATGGTAATGCAGGGAAGAAGTTACTGTGGTATCATTTGCTTGGTAAGTTCTTACATTTTCCTGGGTGTATGCTAAGATGAACACCCACCATTGCATTCACTGAGTCACCTGAATTTATCCCAAGTAAAAAAAATAAACCATCCCAGTTTCTCTTTTCAATAATTAGATTTCTTTTGCACATTTTCATTTTTGATGCATAAGCATTTCTATAAATGCATTACATCTGGGTACTGTGATGAAAAGGTTATTAGAAATGTGACACAGACAGATAGGCTTTATGGTAAAATAATTCCCCAGCTGCATAAGTGAAGCCCTACGTTGGCCTTGCGTGACTGTAACAAAAGACTTTAGTTGCTGCTGTAGGACACCGTGTCAGCCTGGGGAAACATGTAAAGGTCCAGATCTCCCAATTTACCCTTCAGATTGTTTACCAGTACATGTCGAGGACAGTCTGGTTTGCTCTCTCAATCCCTAATATTGCTGAAGAGATTAAGGTAAACATGTAGTTGATGTGAAACAACATTGTTATCCACTCCCGATACAGTAACAAAGGCATTGGCTATCAAGACATTACCCGGAATGTACTTCTCAAGTTATATGGGATTTGTTTATACTGCTCAGCAAAACCCCAACTGCCTACCCCAAATAAACACATGCTCTAAACCAGCAGAATTTATGTTCCTATTGCCATGAATGCTGTGCTAAATACATCCTCTTTGTTAAAGAGAATGCAATCCAAAGGTGCCAGAATAAGATAAATAACAACTTTCACATGCGCTTGCGAAAGCATCTGCTAACCTTTCCAAACACAACAGGCTTTCACCTTGATGTGTTTGCATTGCTTGGAAAATGATCTGCTCGCCATTAAATTCAACGTTAAATGGCCCAGTGGGTGTAACGAAGCAATAAAATAATAATAAAAAAATTCCTACGCTTGTAAATGCTGCCAGAGCTGCCTGGATATTTTATAATGAGCAGATAATCTGAAAAAATGATTACTTTGGTAAAAGTATAAATTATTATATTTAAATGGAAGCCTTAATTCCTCAGGCTTTTTTTTTAGCAGCGCTGTTTGTAAAAGTGCATTTAGAAGGAGACAAAATGTACAATATTTCATTTGATCTGGAAATCTTTTCTAAAGGGTAACTGATTGAAGCAATAAAATTGCTCTATTGCTTTTCTATGGTGCTTTTGTTTTATTTAAAATATATCCACATAGCAACTCCTTAGAACAAAAGTATAACAAAAAGCATGGAGAATTGACTTATAACTTTTGGCTGTTTTTATATGTGGTAAACATTGCTGTTTCCTAGGGTCTGAGATGGTTTGAGAATTCGAATTGTCAAACTCCGCCAGTCTTGAGAAATTATCTTGCAAACTATAAGAACATGAATAATTTCTGAATTGCTTATATGAAAAAAGTACAAAACACAAACTTCTGACTTCCTCCTGAATTGAAAAGTTGTTTTTTTTTTCCTGAATTTTAGTAATCCCTTGCTCACAACCTTTAATTTCCTAACCTCTCCACCGTAACTGCTTTTCTTGCCAGTTTATTTTATTCAGTGTCTGGTGGCTGTATTTTATATGCATAAAAAAGATTGTAGAGGATGAACTGTCTGTCTCGGAAATTGTCCTTTTTTCTGCCATGCTTTTTTTGGGAGGTGGTAAGTTTTTTAAGCAGAGTTCTCTTAGACCTCATTCATGTAACTTGCCCTTTAAATTATTTTTCTGTTTCATTTTGTAGATGTGTTTTCATCAGTATATTGCAGAAATAATCACAAAAGGGAGGAAAAAAAATAGGCGACGTGTTTCTAAAGAGATAACCTATCAACAAAACAGAAAAAAAATCTTCTGAAATGTAGGGATGTTTTAAAAATTACCTGCTTTGATACAGTGGTAGCTAGTGGTTCTGTTAGAGCATTAAGAACAGAACTTACTTGTCTGCAAAAATAAATTGCTTGTTATGCCCAAACAGTTGTTCATGCTTTTGCTTTCTGCTGAGGTATCAAGATTTGACGGGATATTTAGGTACTAGGAAGGCTAAAGATCTTTAAGGTGGTATATGGCACTTACAGGATTTCTGCCTGACAGCTTGTGGGCTGATTTCACATCAGGGAGTTGATCAAGAGAGTTTGGAAGAGGTGATTTTTATTTACGAAATCAAAAAGTACCTAAAAAATTTCAGTGGTTCTGTAGAAAAAGATCAGTTGTCGTCTTTTCCCTTTCCATCTGTCTCTGGACCCTGATAAATGGTCTAACTTATATGTTGCTCAGAGTTAATAACTTGAAAAATCCATTTTTTTTCCTGACCTTTAAAACCTGTGCTCACTGCCTGCATTCTCAGAACTAATGCTGAAAGCAAGGTGCTGTCCAGTAACGGCAGTCCGAATTGCTGTTGGAAGCTTCTGTCCCTTCTTTCTCAGCCCAGCCAGCTCAGAGTGCTCTTGACAAAAGTTTTGAGGCTGCAAGTGGAATTCTGAAATGTGGAAATCAAGTGGATTGAAGAAAAACGAATAAACTTCAGGATGCATGATTACAGTGAATTTTCTTGGTAGGCAGAGCCTTCATAGACGTGCTAGCTACGCCTTTTGCCATTTTTAATACTGTGCTCTGTACAAGGTCTGTATGCAAGATACTGCTGATAGAGAGGGCAGTGAGACAATGCAAACAGCTTGCTTTACCTGTATGGGAAGAGCATCCCCTGGGTACCAGACATACAGCTTTATTCAGCCTTATTTTAGGCAGAAATCTCTCTCTTCGCAAGGACCGTCTCTGAAAACGGATCGAATAAAGAGCAAATGAGTGAGTTTTCATGGCTTGGCTCTGGCTGTAAGTCACCACAGTAGTGCTTCTCAGATTTTAGAAGCTGATGTTTGCAAATTAATTACTTGGCCTTTAAATAGTTCCAAACCACCCAAAGTGCTCCATTATGTTAGCACAGGCTTGAGAAATAGATATGTATTACTAGCTAATTGAATAACATATGGTGTTGATTAGTGCTTAGCTCTTTTTATAGAACTCAATTAAAAAAATGACTGCAGTATATTTTGAGACTATGAGATGTCTGTTGGTTGCTTCTGGCACGAGGGAACTGCTGAACCAAGAAATGATGAAGTTTTTTCTGTTTAGTTCATCTATAAGTTCCTTTAGGAACTTGTGGTGCACGTGGCTGTGACGGGAGATGGGCTGGAGCCTGTTTGCTTGCTGCAGTATTGAAATGCAGCCTTTCCTGAAAGATTTAAGTGCTCTCCCGGCAAAACAAAACCAAAGCCCAGGCTTTTATTTTCTGCGCTATTGCTCAAGGTATACGAATATACAATAAGCCTATTTCAGATGGATAATAACCCACTTTTACAGGGTGCAGTTCGCAGAGATGCATTTCTTGGGAAGAGTCCCAGGACATAGAGATTAAGTTATAAAGCCCTCCAATGCCAAATAACCTCAGTGTCCTTCCACCTTATCCCTCTCCTCTCTTCCAAGCAATGAATGTGGGGACAACCTGACTTTGTTTCTTGTATTTGATTCAACTTTTGCTCAAGAGATTATTTTCCCTTAAATTTTACAAAAATCACCTGAGACGATGATGATTATAATTTTCTTATTATTCACATGGATGGCTGAAGTGGTATAACAGCCAGCAGCAGCGATCAGATTGGAAGGATACAGAGAAACAATAAACAACAAAATAAGGTGTTTCTCCCCTGGCTTTTTGTTGTTGCTGTTTGTGGGGTTTTTGTCTGGGGTGTTGTGGTTTTTTTTTTCTCCTAAGGTAACTTTTCTGTATTTTGTGTGGATTTTTTAGAGAAAAACAGGCAAATAATGGCTTCAAATATGATGTGCGCTGTATGAGACAGCAACATGAAATAGTGACTTCTATCTGCAATTTTATCACTGACTAGTCATTTAGCTCTTGGGTGTATGACCTGACAAACTCTTCCTTGCTTTTTAGAAGCAAGTGATGGTTATTCTTGCGGTCCTAAAACTCTTAGTAGAAAAGCCTACCAACCGTGTAAAATTACTTAATACATGTATTTTCAAGATTTCCACGTCAGCTTTTATTGTATTATATACTATTTGGTATTTAATTTTCACCTGAAAGACAGCAAAATCTGAAAGACTTAGAACAAAGGAGGTCCTGAAAAAAATCAATCATTTTATAAACAGCCTTTCCGAACCCAGTATGTTCCCATTCCCCCATAGCTCTTTCACTGAAATGATGTTCATATATCCATCCATCCATCCAGAGAAAACAAACGACTCCTGCAGCATATCCTGAAGGTTGCTCAGTCATTTGGGAGGGAGCTGTGTTTCCGAGATGCAGTGCTTTCACTGTGAGTGCCCTTTCACCATTTTCCCATTGTTTGTCCATCTCATTTTATGTTTGTAACCACCACAGCAGCAACGTGTAAAATAGACCGTTCATGACCTAAAGCACTCTGGGCTCAAAAGCAGGGGCAGGTGCAACCCTGATCAAAACTGGAAGGCTACAGTGTTGGGACACATCATCCACTGATGATGGGGGTGGAAGCAGCAAAAGCTATTTTTGTATTCCAGATCCTTCCCCTAGGCTGTCCTGCCCCCTCCATCCATGTGTAAAATAGATGGCAATATGTTCATTTTAAGCTTCTCCCAGGAACAAATTTTTAGAGCCAACGCTTTATTCAGCGGGGTCAATCTAGAGGTTACAAAGGCAAATGAGGCATCACTAGCTTCTTGGTAAAGGGGTCATTGGTAAGTCATACAGCAGGGATTTTTGAGTGACACACCAGGTAAACAGGAAGACTGTAGCCTATGGATAACCAGTTTTGGGGAAGGTTCTGTCACGTTTTTTGGCTCACAGTGTGGAAGGGCAACCTGGTCTAGTGGAGGGTGTCCGTGCCCATTGCAGGGGGAGTTAGAACCAGATGCTCTTTAAAGGTCCTGTCCAACACAAACCATTCTGTGATTCTGTTCTAAGAGTTTCTTAAAAGGCTGACACAAAGGTTGCCCTGCTACCAGGACTGTCATCAACTAGTAACATCCTATCACCCGAAAGATACAGCATCTATTTATGGAGTTTGTAAAGTTTGGAAGATTCCAGTTGTTACCAGAGAGACTTTTGAGCAGTGTGCTGCTAACATACCCCTAAGATGTGAAAACTGACAAAGTGGCAATTAGGGAGAGGATCTCAATAAGCGATCTCTTGGGATTAATTTTTGGTTTTGTTTGGTTTTGTTTGGTTTTGGGGTTTTAAAAAAAAATATATATTTTTAAATGTTGTTCCAGCAACAGTTTCTTTGAAAGTAGCTGATATCTGTTGATAGATGTTTTTATCTCTTGATATCTGAAAACTAAGTTTTCTTTTTACTTCCAAAGTTCAGTCCTTTTAATGTCTGAAGAGGCTACTGTGGCAGGCAGGGCCGGATTCATCCTATCTAACTTGGTATCTGTGACACAGGCATCTGCAAAGGAAGGGGAATGCATGTTTCTAAAACCAAAACACCCCAGTTCATAACTGTAGTGTACTTTGTGGTGAAGATTACTCTTTACGTAGGTGCTGTTGGTGAGATTTACAGTGAGGCTACGTCTGACTGAGATGCAAACATTCACATCTTTGATGATTGCCACCTAAGCGTTTTTTGCCATTTTCACACTTTTGGAATGAAATATTAGAAATCCCTGAACGTTTTAATTAGTGGATATTTGTCCTTAATGTTCTGTCTATATTTTCTGTCCTTCAGCAATTACAGGCAATCTATTTCTTGCAGCAGCCTGTTGGGAAGTGGCTTCTTCCAAAGAGATACTCTTTAGCATATACTGTGTCATTTATCAATGGCAAATAGCTTGTATTGAGTACAACTAACTTACCTGTGCAGTGGTCTCTCACTCTGTCATTCCTATACTCCATTGGCTTCTTAAATGAGCCCAACATATTTGACTATTATGTAGTCTAAGACCCAGTAACTGGCATAATTCCTTACTGAGAAGATAGTCTGGAAAGAAAAGAATTTGTTGTCGTGCAAGTGAGCATAGTTTCCTTTCTGCATCCTTGAATAGAAAGCATGCTTTTGTCTTGCATTTTTAAGAAGGTAAGGATTGTTTCATGGGAAGGATGTAATTTCTAATCCCTTACATTCAAGCACATTTCAGAGGAGAAATCCCTAGGCAGTAGCTACGTTAGCTAAGCCAGCAAACACCACAAATTGTAGTTGTGCTGGTTTTACACATGGGACAGTTTTCTACTTTACAAAGCTATAATGTCATGCAAAGTTCATTTTACTGGTAAGCATCATTGAGCCAAAATTGAGTTCAGAGCTCCAGGGAAAATAAATGTAAGCATTTATCCACAGTGCTATTTAATTTGGCTTGAAATTTTGAGTTCTTGGTTACTTTGCACATTCATTTCTAGTTCACTGCAGCCTTCATAAGGCTCCTCAAGGTTGAAAAGTTAACTTCCTTTTATGGGGAAAAAAGTTATCTGCGAAACAGATGACTGTTTATATGATGTGCAACCAATGCAGTCAAAATGACATCAATATGATGTCAGGGAAAGAAGGTTTTCATGTAATGCCTATGTATCTCCAGCAGTTCAATAAGACACTGATAGCAATTAAAAATTAAAGATTATATAATGTTTCCTCTAGCCATATTCAATGTAACTTCCCAGTCAAATAAACTAAGCATTCTTTCCCTTGCCCCTGTCAATCAAAATTGTTGCCTAAACATTTCATTCCAGACAATACAAGTATGCAATGATGCAGGCAAATGTAGTCATGAACTGAAAGTCTGTGTGCTGCTTTGAAAACTCATCTGCATTAATTGAAATACTGGTGGATCTTTTCCAAGATTTCACAGATTACTTTTTTTTTTGTCTTTTCTTGGTAAATTGTATTTCAAAGTATTTCAGCAAAGAGAGTAATGCTACCTACAGCAAGCCTACAGCGTCCACTCAAGTGGTTTGCACAGGTGTGTAATACTTCACCTTGGTCTTCAGTAGTGCCATGACCTATTCAGGAATCACTGTGCATTGGTAAAGGAAATGGTGGCACACTGTAGTGTATATGTATTCCTGAAACTTCTGTTTTCCTAATCATCACATAGTCCTCAGTTATAAATTATCCCCTTCATCCTCCAGATTTGAGAGACATTAACAGTAGGCAAAAATATATTGCAGATCTAATACTATTACAGCTTTCTAAGTATAAATAAAATAGTAGATGCTTGAAACATTCATTTACAAGGTGTAATTTCCTTTATTATTTTACTCTGCCTTTAACTAATGTGCGTTTTATAATTTCTTTTTCTGGAATGTGAATAGATTTCCAGACAGGGGTATTCTGTATGCCAAAGATTAGACTGTTGTAGATTAGACTGTGTTGATAGGAACATTAGAGGGATGCTATAGCATGCTAATGCAGTTTATTAGTCTGCCAGCTTATCTGTGTAAATGTTTCAAAAGGAATTAGACATGTGTACATGTATTGTACAATGTTTGTTTAATTTACTAGATTATATTTGCTTACAAAGTTTTACATCTTGGTATGAAGATATGGTTTATTATACTAAGGCCATGCCCATATTGTTGGCACTATAGGTCTAAAGATATACTGTACTTTTAAATTCATACTGCTCTCTAGTGGGGAATGCTTTCAATGCAAAAGGTTATATATGTATTAATGTACAGCATGTATATAGGCTGGGTTTTCTGAAAAGTTGCTGTCATCTACAGCAGTTCAGTAAAACTAGGGCTACCATGTTAACATTTTTAATCCTTGCAATGCTTTGATTAAAGACTGAGTTTCACCATTTTAAAAACGTTTTAGATGAATATAGCTTTCTTTGGAGTGAGCAACATCTCCAGAAAACTGCAGGAGCCTGTGAGGGGTTGATGAATTGCTGCTGCTTCCTCAGGAAAAAACCTCCTCCTTCCATTACAAGAAGGAAAACATCAGTTTTTTTCTGAAGCTTACACAGCCCCATAATGTTTTGTGGGACAGTTGTCATTTGCCTATAAAAATTTCTATCGTTGTTGGTGTTATAAGCTTGATTTTAATAAATAACTACTTCTATGCTGCTTCCGTCTCTCTAATTTTGCTTGGAATAAATTGTTTAGCCTGCTTTCTCGCCTCTGGCTTTAGACAGCTGAAATCCTAGATAACAGAGTTGACTACAGGCAAAAGCTGAAATCATGACACTGACTCAACTGGTTGAGTGATGTTTTAATCCTCTTGCAATAGGATCTCTAATTTCTTAAATGAAACAGGGTTTAGTTAGTGTAAAAGAAAATACTAATTGCATAGCAAGCAAATGTGAAAACCAAGATTGAAACTGTTTTGAATATTGATAGATTTTAGATTTGTATCTTTAGATAAATTTGTCTTTATGATTTGATTGGAAAGCAGTAAATGTGTCTAAAGCCGTGGGAGGGCCAGTAAAACATTCACCTGATGAGATTTACAATATTTGAAGCTCTCTCAAGAAAGATTTGCAGTATTTTTGGTGTAATCAGACCTAAATTTGAAGGCTTGCTTAGACTTATTTTTAGATGCTGAACTTTGGATCTGGGATTAAAGGCACCTGTATCGTGTTTTCTGGTGTTGCTGAAATAATCTTATTTTTCTTGAGGTTGTCTCATTTGTTAGAGACCAAATAGTATCATTATATTTAAAGCTGGAGTAATTTTGTTGCTCCAAATACAGATTAGATTCTTTGGCTAGACCTTCATTTATTCACTAAATCTGAGAGAACATGCAGGTTAAAGATTTATGTGTTATATACGGTCTCATTAAGATGCTAAATTGGTATAACATTTTGCAGTCCTTGAATGGTAAATTAGGTCACAGCACTTCTTCACCTGTGCCATTTCTGTGCATTTTAATCACGGAAACTCATGTTTTCATTGGTTTCACTTGAAGTTCTGTGGATGGGGTTATCTTCTCATATCTGTAGTTGTTTGATATTAGTTGAATCTAAGTTAACCATCCTTGAATTATAATCCTGAAAAGTTAAAAGAAGAAACTAATATAACATGTTTGTCACTTGTCTTTGAATTATTTTGAACCAGATGACTTGGGCTTGAAATCATTCACAGGAAGCAGAGATAGGATGACGAGGGATTGTTAAATACCTAACTGATAAGTGAGGTCTATGTGTTTAAGCTCAGCTGACTAAATTATAGGGGATTTATTTTTTCTTCTATTATTTGCAGCACATTAAAATATATAAATATGGGAAATGGAGACGAACTCTCTTCCCTCCTCTTTTTTTTTTTTTTTCTTTTTCCCATCTTGCAAAATGCATCTTGCATTTCTAATTAGTAAACCAACTATGAATTCATAGTAATTAGACAAGTGCAGTATTTGAATGTAGGAGTGTATGTAAGGGACCATAACAATAGGTTGTCATTCATGTAGAGTTTAATGAACATATTTATTGTATGTTTTATGTATTAAAAAACCCCAAATGTCATAATTATGGATTGAATTCTAGAGATAATTATGAAATATTTTTGCTGTGATAATGACTTGTTTTGCTGTATTGGATTGGCCTTGGCTTGTTGCCAGGCTCCCACCCAGCCACACTCTCACTCCCTTTCCACACAGGACAGGGAGGGGAAGAAATAAAACGGAAAAATGTGTGTTGAGATCAAGACAGGAAAAGCACTTGTTACTGTCACGGGCAAACCAGATTCAACTTGAAGAGAATTGAAGTTATTGCCAATTAAAATACAGTGGGATTATTAGAACCAAAGACAAAACACTAAACTGCTTTGCCCTTCTGTCCTCACCCTCCCACCTCACCTCTTCCTGGCTTCAGTCCTGACTCTTCTACAGTACCTTTCCAACACCAAGCAGAGCAGAGGGATTGGGATGGAGGATTGTGGTCAGTTCATTATCACTGTTGCACCTTCCTTCTCATACTGTTCCCCTGTTTCACCGTAGGGTCCCTCCCATGGGCTGCGATCCTTCATGAACTGGGGAATCCTTCCCATGGGCTGCACTTCTTGAAAAGGTGCTCCTTATTTTCCACTGTCTTGCAGGGCTGTTACCCTCACATTTTTTCAGCTGTTGCACAATCGTTTTACTCTTTCTTAAGTGTGTAATCACAGAGGTGCCACACCTGTGGCTGACGGGCTTAGCTTTGGACACTAGTGGGTTAGTTTTGGAGCCTCCTGGAACTGGCTGTCTCCAGCATGGGACAGACCTTGATGTCCTTTCAGAGAAGCTGCCCTGCAGCCTCCCTGCCAGCACATGGGCACCAGCATCCAATAGAGTTTCCCAGTCACAGTTAAATTGTCATGACCTTCATCTAGACTTTGCAGAGATTTCTAACTTGTCATTTGTAATGTTGCTTTTCATATGATAATTTTGAAGTAAATTGAACAAGGGATAAAATAGAAATAATAAATTCAAAACACCTCAAACAATTCCCCACCCTCACTGGTGACGGGCTGGAACATTTAAAGGCATTAATCTGAGTGTCTGTGAAACTAGTTAAATTACACAGCAATACTAAAAAGCATGAACAGAAAGCAAAACATAAGTGGAAATGCAGTGTGAAAATATGAAAATGCAAAGAACCTGCTCTTGCGGGTTTGCAGATGTAGAAATCTTGTATATGTTATTTTGTATTACTAATAACTTTTCCCTCTTCTGTTTTTTTGTTGTTTTGGCTTCCCCCCCTGTTTGTTTGTTTTACTTTTTCCTCCTCAGAAAACATGAAGAAGCCCTGGAGCCCTGATTTACCAGTTGATAACCACTCGTACAATTCAGATTTCACATCCGTCCCAGACAGGGAAGGTGAGAAAGAACTAGCACCTGATGGCACTGAAGAAAAGAAGGAAAGAGAAAAGAAACACACCAATTTTACTTTGTGTAATGTTTGTAACATTCAGCTGAACTCTGCTGCTCAGGCACAAATCCACTACAATGGCAAATCCCATCAGAAGAGGTTAAAACAGCTCAGCAATGGAAATCTCAAAAGTGACAATGGTAAGCGTTAATATATATATATACACACACGTTGCAGTGTTTTGATCTGATAATTGCAGCAATGTGCACTATATGTCAGTACATGTGAGTCTATGTGTTGGGTTTGTTTTTATTGAGCCAACAAATTCTTTGAAGTTAAGAAAACGGCTCTTAGTGATTTCAGAGTGTTTAGGGTCAGCCCTAGCATGAGCATCTAGCAAACGTCTAAAGGTGTGCTGTCTGTGTTGTTAAAAGTGTTTTCATTTTATATTTTCTTTACGTGATGACAGTGATCCAGATTCTTTCTTGTTCTGTTTGCATTTTGAAGATTTTCAGCATAATCAGTGAAATTTTGTGTTTTACGGTCTGCTAGAAACGTTATACTTCTTGAGGTCTGCTTGCTTTTAATGAATGTAAGGCAGGTGCACAATAAATTGGAACACATAAATGCAAAAGAAATATGTTCCAAAACTCATTTCACTTTGATTTGCTTATTTGGGGTTCAACCCATAGCTAGCAGAAGTCTGTTTTAAGATCATGACTTAAGTCCAACAGAGATGGAACAAAGGTTATTTTGATTTTCATTTATTTCATTGGGAAAAACATTTTGTAGTTGTTGACATGTTTTCCTATCATCAGAGTGAACTGTATACCTCAAAGAAAAATGTACTTGTAGATTTATGTACAAAAGTAGATCAGATAACAGAGGCAAACCCAGATTACTAGAATTTTATCAATTTCATAACAGGTACTACTTGACTTCTCTCTGCTATGTATAAAGCTATCCTGTATATATATGTATATATCTCCTTCCTATCTGCTTCTATGTACCGTGTCACAGAAATGATGGTTCTAATATGATGTACTTGGGATTTTCAGACTCTTTCTTCAGACTACACACATTGCTTAATATTTTATGCCATGAGTTTCTTCTTGCCCCGTCTACAGAAGGATATGTAGAACACTAATCCTTACTCAGGATTTAAGAGGTATTTTAATAATCCATGCTTTGTCCTGGCTTTAAGAGTTGGGAATAATATGGGTATCTTGCTGAAGTGTTTTGGATGCGAGTGCTTTGCTCTGTGTGAATTGTTGCTTGTTTCCTTAAAACAATAAAGCAAACAAGAAACCCTGTAACACTGAACAACACAAATCATTTTGTCTTTCAGTGGCAGGGCTATAATATATGGCATTGTTCATAGCTCAGGCTTAGGAAGAATACCACTACCGTTAGTAGGAGCTGTGAAAATGTGTAAAGAAAGATTGATTTCCTAATTGATTCAAGGTACAATATGGTTACCCACAAATACATTCTTTCTATAATGAAATAAACAGTGTATTGTTCTTGCTATCTTCAGTTAAGGTAAAATTGTTTTATCATTTTTAGTGCAACAATTTTGCCAATGATAGAAAGTGTTTTTCTGTACTTCATTTTTCTGCTTTAATCCATGGTAATGAAGGAGTTAGTAATTAAGTGATGTTGAAATTAATGTCAATGGGCTTGAATCAGGCTTCAACATTTATATTCTTGAGAGCATCAAAGTAGTAGTACAGAGGCATGTTTCTTATTTCTTCCTTAAAAGTATCCCTATATAGTACTTAGCTGCATCCATTTATAGTCAGAAAATAGCTTATTGACCATCTAGCTCTTTGTTTCAAAGTGCAGTTATTTTGGGGGGTTGTCTGAAACTTGAGGCTTTTCAAATCTGGCAGATCTTTGAGTATCATCAAAAGTAGTGCTCCACTGAGAGAATAATGAAGGGAAGAACGTAAGGAAATGATTTTTTCCCTGCATCAACAAACTTTGAGATTTCAGGGGTTTTTTAAACTGAACATTATGAGTGAAGTAGAGACCAATATTTAATGTTTCTCACTGGATGTTAGAACTGAATTTGAACTGAACATTTGAGCAACCACCCTACCCACACCTTGAATAGAAACCCTGTTTGTGATCCCTTTTCTAAGTCAACTAGAAATCAGAACCTGACAGACCTTCTACAGTAAGAGGTTTTGTCAAAACTGGTATATCTGAAATATGGGCAATGTTTTTTGGATGAATGGTTTGTTGATGAGAACCCAGCAGGATCAAGTGAAATATGACGATGACTGAAAAAAAAAATATGGCTCGACCCTTTCAGTTTATCATGTGCATACATATTCTGCTTTTTTGGCCATTACTGCCACTGATGTAACTGAAATAGCTGTTAAACATGTACTGTAGTGTTTATTCAATGTATGCCAGTAGGTTGCTTTATTTATGACAATGGCATTTCTTGTGTAGAAATCAGATTGTCACAGAAGACAGCTCTTACGCTTAAGGTCCGGCTTAATGGTCTAATCATTCTTAAGCGTAAATTTTGCTGTAAATTAAAATGATGTAAAGGCTCTGCTTTATGAGATTGTCTTAAAAGGCTTCATCATCAGTAGTTATTTACTATATCTCGAGTCAACTGAGTAAACTGCTTTCACCACACACAAGAAAATCCCATTTCTAAATACAGCGATTCGTGGATTGTACTGTGTTGTATATACCTTTGCAAAGTTGTGTGCTTGCCTGGAGATCAGGTATGTGGAAAGCTTGGGAAAAATAATGGAACTGTGACTTATTGTTTTGTTTTATTTCTGAATTATTCCCACAAAGCAGGATGGGTTGGTGTGGTTTATGTTGTGAGTGGTAATAGAAATGTGGAGGATTGATTTACGTGAAGCAGCAGCCCACATCTTTTTCTCAAATAATTTGCAATAGACCACTGAACAGAGCTAGGGTTCAGCCATATTAGCATTTGACTGTGTAATTCAAGCTATCATGCTACAGTCATCATCTTCAAACTGTGAAGTAGATTTTTTGTGCTGGACATAAATAACACAATGTCTTACTATGCTTGAACGTAAGGTGAGTTGCTTAATCACAAAGCATTTAAATGTCTTCAAATATACAATTCATAAATAATATGAATTGCACAGCTCAGAGCAGCATTTCTTTGCTGCTATACTGGTACCTGTACTGAATTTGAACAACAACTTTCTAGACTTACTTTAAAGTTTTCCTAGTTGCTGTACGGTACCCACTTGGTACCTCCTGGGGCAGGGCAGCCTCAGAACAGCCCACTGCGGAGCCACAAAAAAGCTGCATACCATTACTTGGTACAGTGATTTGTGATGACTTAACAGAAGTGGTGACACATCAGCACTTTAGTTACTGAACTGTAAGTACTTGGGAGTTAACACAATTTTCTGTGTTTCTTCCTTCTCCTAACTGCCTCTTGTTGCTTAAAAAGACTTCTCATGCTTTCCTTATTACAATATATTCTTGCTGGTGACTTTTTTGTCTTTCTGCTCTCATAAATGCATTAGCAAGGTGACAAACACATCAGTGGAGATTCTGAGTAAGTTTGGGGACTAAAGGGGCACAGAAAGTGTTTTCCTATCTGGACTTCCAACTTTGCACCACTTCCTGGAAAAACCAGCCTGGATGCTGTGGGAAGAGGCGACATTTTGTTGGGAAATCACTTATTCTGACCAGCAGGAGTAAGACTTGTCTTTCTTCTTACAGACTGGAAAAATAGCTGTGAATGCAAATGTCTAGCAGTACCAGTGAGAAAGCTGATATTACTAAAATTTTATGTAAACCAGCATTTTCCCCTGGGCTTCCTTTTGTGTAAATTGCTGAGTCATCATGAGTGAATGAGCCATGGTTAGGACAAAAACTAAAACTGCTTTCCTCTGCAGTACTTTCTGCAATGCACTAGATAACAAGTGGAAAAATAATGAAGGAGGTGAGAAATGCCACAAAAATTCATAGAACTCGTTTCACTTTAAAAACTGATTTCTGAAACATTATTCTTTTGAAACTTAGGATCCAGCAAGGCATTTGGCAGTAGTTTATCTAGCTTTCTGAATTTATAACTCAGACAAAAGACTATCGAGTTTAGCAAGTTTCACTTACTTTCTTTTAAACTAAACCTGTCTACAACTTTTTTTTTCTGTGAAATTTTATATCAGTAAAATTTTACTGTTCCATGAACAAGGACAGTGAGTTCATGAAAGAAAGGGAAAAAGTCAGAGTGAAATATCCATTTTTAAATCCCTTTCTAATTGCAAAAATCAAATCTCTTAATTCAGGACTAGATATTACTAAAGAATGAATTACACTTTGACTGTTACAGTTGTACTGAAATATGAATCACAGAATCACAGAATCACAGAATTATCAAGGTTGGAAAAGACCTAAAAGATCATCCAGTCCAACCATTCACCTATTACTACTAGCTCCCACTAAACCATGTCCCTCAATACAACGTCCAGTCTTTAATATGCACTTCAAACAGGAGCAAAAATTGTTTCACTTTTTTTTTTTTATCAAATTTAGTGGCTAAATGTAGTTTCTCATAACAACTCTTGAGATGACAATTCCATAATACACATGCTGTAAATTTTTAAACTGGTGACAGAAATTGTTTTTGGTTTTTTTTTCCTCCTGGATAGGGCATTGAGGGAATCTTCAGGCAAAGTATATTCCTCAGAGAGAGGAGGGAATTTTCTGTTAGTTTCCTGGGAAATAAGTATTGTCAGATCTACTTGAGATGTCTTTGGAAGTCATGGCATGTTCTTCGCAAGATAAAGCAAGAAGTTGTACTTTTGCTGTTTTACGGTTGCAATTGTTTGGGTTTATTTAAATTGTATTTATTTTTAATGTCATGTTCTGATACAGAGTCTCATAGCAAATTAACAGTAAACCTGATATTAATTTTAAGCTTCTGGTTTGTGGGTCATAGATGCCAGTATTTTGTTAAAGCAGCACAGCAAGTTCTTTCTGGGTATTTGGTAATACCTCATGAATGTCAAAGCTGGAGATCTCTGGACAAGTAGGACTGGCTGAGGGCACTGTGTTATCAGTTCCACTGCTCCCAGATGTAAATCTTTTCTTCTTATTCCAAAGTACTTGTCTGTTTTCATCATGTTCCTATACAGTTAAAAGCACAAACTATGTTAATAGTTCACTAAGAGCACTTTTGCAAGCAAGATATGCTTTTAAAGCACTATTTATATATTTGGTATATAGCCACTGTATATAACGTTCAGCACAAAGCTTTATCAAAAGGTAACTTGTGTTATATTGAATGTATTAAGCTTAAGTGTTGTGGTTTAACTCGTCCATCAGCTAAAACAGCCACAGACCCACTGGCACTCTCACCGCCCCTCCCAGAGGAATGGAGGAGAGAATTGAAAATGGATTTAAAAAAAAAGAAGAAATAAAAACCACACTTGTGGGTTGAGGAAAAGATAATTCATTAGGACAAACTAAAACAAACAAACAAACAAATATACAAAGCACAGCACCCAAAATTGATGCTTTGTAAGACCCTAAGCTAACTAGCCTCCATTCTTATAAATGGAATGTGATGTTGTATGGTAGATAATATCTTTTTTGGACAGTTTGTGTCAGGTCTCCTAGCTGCATTCCTTCCCAGCTTCCCGGGTACCCCTGCCTTCGTGTTGCAGGCCAGTATGAGAAGCCAAAAAGTCTTTGACTGCTTGGGAACAACTGAAAACATCAATGTATTATCAACATTGTCCTCCTCCTAAACCAAAATTCCGATACTATACCAACTTCTAGAAAGAACATTAACTGTATCCCTGCTGAAACTAGGACATTAACAAGCAGCCAGCTCACACCAGCCACATGCATGATGTTTGCATTTTCGCTAATAAGCACAGTAGGATCTACTTGGCTTTGAGTATACAAAAAGTGATGCACTGGATGGTAATTGTGGGCAAACTCTTTAAATGTGTGCAAATATCCATTGTATATTTGATATAGTTTACTGACTGCTACCTATATAGTGATGTCAGAGATGAGTGTGTTTGAATCCAACAAGGCTGATATCATTGTTGGAGTCTGCTATAGACCTCCCAACCAGGACAGTGAAGTGGGTGAAATGTTTTATAAACAACTGTGTGAAATCTCGAAGTGGTTTGTCCTTGTTCTTGTGCAACATTTTGATTTCCCTGGTATCTGATGGAATTACAACACAGCAGACGGGGAACAGTCATAGAGGTTCCTGGAATGTGTTGAAGATAACTTCCTGACACAGCTGGTGAGTGAACCAATCAGGTAAGGTGCCCTGCTAGACTTGTTCATTGTGAACAAGGAAGGGCTGGGAGATGTGACGGTTGGAGGCCATCTTGGGCACAGTGAGTATGAAATGAGAGAGTTCTCTATTCTTAAAGATACTAGGAGGGGAGGGGTCAGAAAAACTGCCACCCTAGATTTCCAAAGGGCAAACTTTAACTTGTTTAGTAGCCTGAGTGCTGGAATCCCTTGGAAATTCATTCTGAAGGGTAGAGGAATCCAGGAGGGCTGTACACTGTTGAAGAAGGAAGTCCTGAAGATGTAGGAGTAGGCCATCCCCATGTGCTTTAAGTCAAATCAGCAGCATAGAAGACCAGCCACCCAGCATAGAGGGATCTAAGGGTGTTCACTGACACCCAATGAATGTGAGCCAGCAGTGTGCCCAGGTGGCCAAGAAGGCCAACGGCATCCTTTACTGTGTCAGGAACAGTGTGACCAGAAGGGCCAGGGTGACCTTTTTGCTCTCTACCATTACCTGAAGGAGATTGTAGTGAGGTGAGTGTTGGCCTCTTCTCCCTAATAACTAGTGATGGGACAAAAGGGAATGGGTTCAAGTTGCACCAGGGGAGATTCAGGTTGGTTATTAGGAAAAATTTCTCCACCAAGAGGGTGGTGAAGCATTGGAACAGGCTGCCCAGGGAGGTGGTGGAGTTGCCATCCATGGAGCTGTTAAAAAAATGGGTAGATGTGGCATTTCAGGAGATGGTTTAGAGGTTACAGTGGTGTGGGACTGATGGTTGGATTTGATGATCTTAAAGGTCTTTTCCCACCTTGATGATTCTGTGATTCTATTACAAATAAATACAAAGGAACATTACTAAATTTTAATACATACCAATCATAGGAAAAGTCTAGTGTTGTAACAGATTATAGGGATGCTGGGGAGAAATTTTAATGAGTATCCCTTGAATAGCTTCAGTAATGCCATGCAGTCACAAGGGTAACATATTTTAGCTATCCTCAAAACATTCTTTTGGATTTAGGGAGGAGAAATTTGTAGTAGTTAAACAATTTTTCATGTAGTGCACCTGGTAATAGGTCCACTGAATAGCATGACAGAATAAGAAAACCAAAAACCTGCAAAGGAGCCTGGAAAGCTGTGTTTATTAATTATGATTAATTCTTCAGAACTGGAGAATAAGTAAAAATTTATGGCTAAATATGCTTAAAGGCTTTTACTGTTCATTAGGTGCACTTAAGAATGTGCTTATGTCCTTTGTTGAAGTATGGTTTCTGTCTCAACCAGCAAATTCTTTTCTACCATCTTAGGTGACAACTGAATGAAACCTACTGTGGCAGTTTATTATGAATCAAGCTGTTTTAAGTGTATGAAATGTCTTAATCATCAAGAATCCCTGCCTAAAGGTCTAAGCAAGCCTCTAACTGCAGGTTGAAATAGTTATAGAAAGCTGGGTTTGTTCTAGTTTTCTGCCTGAATATAAGACTGCAGAGGTCTTAATATCTCCAGCTGTACTGAGTGCCTTCTTTTAGGGTACCGTCTCTAAAGCAAGGTGCTTAGCAAATTGTCTCCATCCATAGGACACCCATGAATGTTTGTCCACGGGAAATTCTGCAACAGTGTTGGAGAGCTGAAACAAGTTTGGAAGCCAGCCATTGCTTTGTTGCCTTCTAGCAAACCTGGAGAGAGTTTCTGATTGCTATGCTGTGGTGGTGGGAGCTGAGGTTTGTAAAGCTGTCTTCCACAGCATACAAAAGCTGCTGTTATATGCAGGTTAGAGGGTGAAAATCTTAACTCCTCCTGTGCCTGTTAGCTACATTTATCCTCTTCCACAGTCCTTACTCCGTATGTTCTAAACATTGTTCTCTCACAGTGTGTTTGTCCTTTTTAGACATTTATGTCCTCACGTCTTCCAGACTTTATGTTGCTCCTAGATGTACAGTACTTTCTTCTACGTTGAAAAATAACTCCCCTTCTAGTCCTTAAATGTGTGCTTAAAATATTCTTGCAAAAAGCAGGAAAGCTGAAATCCTGCTCTCATTACACCTCTAGTTATCATCAACATAACCTCTTTTTCACCATTGTTATTTTAATTTTTTCTTTTATTTTTTTCCTTTGTTTTTTTTCCTTTTTCTTCCTGTATGTCTTCAGTCTAGAACCTGCCCGACACCCAATTTACCTGAACTTGTTTCTCTGTTTTAAAGTTAATGCTCTTTTAGGTAAGTGTTACCTTAGTGTTTTATGCAGGAGGAATACCAATGATCAGTACTAAATTAGCTGTCTGACATTCAGTTACTCTGGGAGCAGTCTATGTCTGTGCTTCTGAACTGTGCAGAGATGTTGGTCTGCCATTCCTTGCTTCTCCCTGAGTGTGGCACCAGCCTCATTTCTGAGAGCTCTGGCATTTGATCTCTACTTGCATGTACAGCGAATAAACTGTTGAACCCTGTTTGCAGGACCTCCATTTAGTTCTGCTTATATCACTAGGTCCAATATAGATTATGATGACCATGGCTTCCTTCCAGACCTTCTCAGTAACTTGTCTTCTTTTAATATGTTGGGGTTTTTTTCTGCACTGGCATCTGGTAGGCAACAAATCTTCTATGAGTCATGACATGACACTAAGTTTATCAACATTTCCCAGTATTAATTTCCTAGAGCTAGCTTTTCCCATATTCAGTTATTTTTCTTACTTCAAATGTACATCTACATTCCTCTGTAAAAGGATAATTCTGTACTTTTCATGTGGCATTTTTTAATTTTTAAGATATCACAGATTTTAAGCAGATTTTTTGAGCTATATCTGGGTAGAGAAAAACAAAGTAGATATCACCAAATGTGACACACATTTCAGTAATGCTGACTTTTTCTTACTGTTGGCCTTTTATTACTCTGGTTCAAAATACACTGTCTTCCTGAGAGCCGTGTCACTGAACTCTTTTGTCCTCTGACATGTTTCACAGTTGGGAGAGAAATATATCTCAAGATGTCTTAAGACCAGCTCCAATGAAATTAATTACAAATTCCTGTTAATTTCAAGAGAAGGAGGCAAGTTTCTTACTCTGTTGAGGAACTTAATATTAGCACATGTTTATGCCAGCTCAGTTTATGTCATTAAAGAGGCACCAATTCTAATTAACAGTTCGCACTGCTGCTGTGGGAATGAGTCGATGTTGTGGTGAGCTGAGCTTGGCTAGATGCCAGGTACCAACCAAACCTGCTCTGACTCCCCCCCTTTACAGAATAGGATGGGAGATGAGTGGAGTATGAAGCAGATTAGAAGCTGGTTAGACTATCAGGTTTAAAGGGCAGTGATCAACCTTTCGCAGTCTAACAGGCAGATGATTGGTTATGACACTCCCCAAGGATTGATAGCGAGGTGAGTACAGTTCAATGTCTTCGTTAATGACCCTGGTGATAGGATGGAGTGTGTGCTTACCAGGTCTGCAGATGACGCTAAACATGGTGAAATCATGAGTACGATGGAGTGCAACCCTGCCATTCACAGGAACCTCAACAAGCTGCAGGAGTACCCCAGCAGAAACCTCATGAATTGCAACAGATGCAAAATGCAAAGTCCTACACCTGGAATATATCCAAGTACAGGCTGGGGACTGAATGGCTGGAGAGTGGCCTTGTGAAAAAGGATTCGGGTGTCGCTGTGGACATCAAGTTTAACAAGATTGATGGGCTTTTGTAGAGATGAAGGCCTGACTGCAAACTGGGCTGCATTTGCAAAAGAATGAGTAATAATTTGAGGAAAGTGATTACTATTCACTCTGCCCTCTTGAGACCGTATGGGGAGTACTGTGTCTATTTCGGGGCCCCCAGTAGAAGAGAACCATCAGCAAAAGGGAGTGAGTCTGGAGGAGATTCACTAAGATGGTCAGATTGCTGAAGCACATGACTTGTGGTGAGAAGTTTACAAAGCTGGTTTTGTTTACTGTGAAGATGAGAAGGGCTAATGGGAGATCACGCTGCACTCTTCTGCTTCCTGAGGGACTGTAGAGAGAAGATGGATGTGTACAGCGAAGGGCAAGAGGGGATAGTCATGAGTTGCAGCAAGGAAATTTCCAATTATACAGGCAAAAGATACAGGAAAAAAAAAGCATTCAGAATTTCACAATAAAAATGGGTAAACACAGGAATAAATTGCCGAGAGAAGCTGTGGAAATTATTCTCTAGAGATTTTAAGAACTCAACCTGATCTAACCTTGAATTTAGTTGTTTTGAGTAGGAAGCTGGGCAAAGTGAATTCTAGAGTCCCTTTCCACCTTAACTATTCTAAGGTTCTGTAGAAAATACACTGGGAAAATGTCAGTTTTAAAGATTCAGGGAGCTACTTAATTTACATCAGAAGCAAGATCTATATAGCCAAAGGCTTGGAGTTATTTTTCGTAGCTGTGTGTTCAAAAAGGATAATACACCAAGAGAACCCCACTCCGAATGTCAAGTTGCTGGTGTTATTTGACAGAAGAAAAACAAATACAGTAAAATCTGTATTCTTAAAAAGACTTTGAGATGTAAACCAAACTGTTGAAGCTTTTTAATTTTTTTTTTCATAAAATTGCCTGTAGCATAGTCTGAACTTCTGTTGATCCATGTTACAGAATATCTAGTTAAAGATTATAAAAATATAATTCTTGTCCTCTGAAAAAGGAAAACTAGGAACAAAGCTACTGGTATACATGGATCTTGTTTTAAGACCTTCCTTTTGTTGTTGATGGTGACAGAAGGAAGAACAGATGTTAAGGGATGTAATAGGTACCAACAAATAACATGTTGTTCAGTCATGTATTAAGACAGACTTGGTCTTCATAGCAGGCTGATATTAATAGGCATTCAAACCTATTTTTCTTAAAATATATTAATTTTTAACGTAAACCTTTGAAGATGTCAACAGTAGACCTTGCCATGTAAACGTTGGCATGATCAAACAGCTCATCTAAAAAATGATCCAGTTATTTATACTGAATTTCTTTGTGGCTTTTTGGTTTGTGTGTGTGGTGTTTTGATTTCATGATGAGATGATTACATCATGAAATTAAAATATGGTTAATTATAAAGTAACTTTTTTATGTTGAGGGGAACATATAAATCTCTATTTAGAATTGCCATTATAATCTAGTATCAAAAATACCACACATCAGGATCAAAGTATTCCTGATGTTTTAGAATCTTGAAATGTTTTAAGAAAAAAACCATTGCCATAATAATTCACTGTATTTTATCACTGACTTTTGATGTTGGTGACCCTTGTTACAAACAGATGAAATACTTTAGAAAACCAAGGAAGAGATCCTGGAGCTGCCAAGCTTTGAAAAATATATATTATTCAGAACTGCAGTGTTGGCATTTAAAGACTTACTACTGTGAAATAAATTGTTTCAAGAACAGTGGCAAGCCTCTCTTGTCTTATGAACACTCCAAATTAAAATATTGTGGAAACAAAAAAAAGTTACAGCTAAGGAAGAAACAATTAAATAGGCTTACTGCTCACATGGAAGTGCCTGTACTATTCAGCAAGGAGACATTTTCATTTTACCAGCACTTCATTTTTTAAAAGCCGGAAGAGTTTATTTCAACAGCTTGACTATCTTAATTTTATCTCTGTGAGGTGGAATGTATGTTCAAATAAGTTAGCACGTGTCTTTTGCTACAGGCTGAAAGTTTGGATTGTGGGTTAAATTAATCTGTTATATACCTGTAAATCTATTATGTGGGAAGTAATTTGTTGCTTTTGTGATTCCCTTGGTATTGCACACAGTCCATGTTACAAAAGTCATTGACCATGTTAGTAGAGTAATAGAGAGTCAAGTTAAATTTGAATACATGTGTTTTTTGAGTCCAGTGATTATATATACACACACACAAAGATCATGGCCTACATGGTCTACACAGAAATAAGTTAGCTCTTGGGCTTGTTTGGAAGCCAAATCTGTGCTCTATAAGGACCACAACTTGTGCACATCTCCCTATTTTCTCAGTCAGTTGTGTACAATACTCAGCAGCTAGTTACTCCTTAATCTTTGAAAACTGTAGTGGATGTGGTTTTGCTGAAGGACTGCAATAATTTCTTTCTGAAAGGATTTTCCAAGCACTATGTGTTAATTTTGTCAAATCAGAAGTCATACTGATGGTGTTTATAAGTGAACATCAGTAGGAATTAAACTTTCCAATCCTTATTGGCTCTGGGAAGATGAGTTGAATTTCTTCTTATTCAATATTACTCACTGATCCTGTAAATTTTCTAGTCCAGAGAACCTGTGCTTATACCTTATGATATAAGGGGTTTTCTTTCCTTTCTCAGATATTCATATTTTTCCATTCAGTACACTCAAGAAAGCCTCTTGCACTTTTACTATTTGTATTAAGTTATGACTGATGTAAAGCAATAGTCAACAAGAATAGGCATTATTACTTTTAGACAGATCTTTAAGAGTATGTTAGTTTCTGATAGGATTGCTAAAATATGGTATATTTATGCAAGAATGTTTTTGTTCACTGGGAATATGAAGTGGTGTAGTTACTGTTCAGTGCTGTTAAAACATCCCTGGTATACTTTGGTGAAAGCACATAATCCTTCCTATATCCACTCTTAAAATTTCTTTGGAGAATGATCTTCATAATATTACTTTCTTCTTTTGCCAGATAACCGCAGATATTTTATTAAGGGTCATCATAGAAAGCGTGATAGATCAGCCTAGCTGATCTCCAATGTTATCCAGAGAGAGAGTTGTCACCATGACTTACTGTTTGTGGATCCCCAAAGGATTTCTGGTTAATCTGTTCTGACAGAGCTTTCCATGCTCTGCAGTTCACCTGCTACAGATGAGATGCCATTAAAATGTGGTGGCTGGGGCAGCATGTGTAATCATGAAATGGCAAGAGTGGTGAGTTTATAGTGCAGTTATGGAAGACTGATGGTGGTTTTATCCTTTATATTCCTTTGATACTAAAGCATTTCCGAACTTTCTTGAAACTAAACCAGACAGAAATATGTACACAAAGCACAGCATGGATTTTGAAATGTGCTCAATTTGTTTATTTTGTGTACCAAGGGAGGTGCCTAAGGCTACTTTGCTCTTGACATTGCAGAAGGTCAGAACCCACCCACTGTGACCCAATGAAGCCCTACGGGAAAGGCAGGATATTACTCTCACTGAGGTCAGTAATCAGGCCAACAGCAGCTTTCCACTAGACCATTTTTCTGTAACAATATGTGAAGTTAGACTCACACTGTTTAATCTCACGGAAAACATTAGCAGGCCTTTGTTCCCATAGAGAACCTTGCTCTTTGGTAGTAAAATGGCCTTTAAACCCCCTGCAAACAGGCATGAACCCCTGAACGAACTTAACTTTTATGCAGGATAAAAGGGGATCAGTGCTGTGGCAGGAGGAGACTGACTAATGAAGGAATAGAAGAATTCAGATGGGGTTAGGTTGGTGCTTTTTCATGGCTTGGTGGGAAAATCAGGCATGAAAATTAATTTTTATGGGATGGGATTAACTTGCAGAGGTAAATACAAATGTAGAAAATTATTAGAATGAGTAAATGAACAACTGTGGGGAAAGCTACAGGATGGAGGAGGGAACTGTTTGTCTTCTATGTCAAAGTAATTGAAAACCTGACAGAACGTAAAATAGTTTTTGCTTCCTGACCATCTTGAAGTCATTAAGGAAATTACCATAAATTTTCATAGAATTTATATTTCACATTCCCTTGAATGCCTGGTGCATATATTTCCTACTCAGATGGTGGGCTCCTTCTGCCAGGTGCCGGCAGGTTGGTGTAAATTACCCAGCAGAAGTTAGAATGTTCTTTCATTGCAAGCTGACAAAGTGAAAGACATATGCAAAGAAACAATACTCTCCCCAGCCTTACCACCTTCTCATTTCTTCATTCTTCTTCTTCAATGAGCTATAAGGAAAGAATTCATAGTCTTTATCTGGGGACAGCTTGAGTGAAATTCTTGTCTGAGAACTGCTTGATTTTGAGCAGGGAAAACAGAAAAGAATTCAAAATTAAACTCTTGTATTTCTCAACTTTTGAATCTACATGATGTTTTGATTTTCTGCTTTGTTTTTAATCCAGAGTTTAAAAATGTTTCCATGCTGCACAACAGAAAAGCAAAAATAAAGTTCTTAACAATTGGAACTGTGCAAGAAAATCCACTTCTGTATCGTATTTTTAGCTTCATATAAATACTAGCAAGAAGATGCAATGTGAAAAAACCCCACCTTTCTGCCTGGCTCAGCACAAGAAGGATTTATCCCAATTTAGATAACATTATCGGAACGCTATAATTCTGAGCAATGAATCACACGTTTTGTCTGAGGAATAGAGGTTTCCTTGCATATGAGATTGGGTGAGCCTCAGAACTTTTCTCAACGAAATAGAAAATGCACCTAACTCTTTTTACTCTTCTAGAAAATGTTCAGAGTATAAAAAGACCCATAACATATTTGTCATTTTGTAGTTTCATCAGTTGTTCTTCTATCACTAGTTTAATTAGATCATGATACCCGTGGAATTATTTAATACCATGTGGTAATATTATATCTGCTATGTTGGCGGGCTTTAGGATGGGGATTGTGTTACCCTTATTGCTATGTAAGGCAGAAGGAATGCAAAGACTCTAGGATAATACTATAAATAGCACATAATACTGGTAACATCAAAAATTAAAACGAAGGTTTGTTGGGGATTTTCTAGTCTAAATTCAGTTTGGAAATGTGGAAGTTGTTATCTGGAGAAAAGGGCAGGGTGGGGGGAAGGACTGAGGAAAATAATTATTAATTTAATTCTGTGGGAATTACTCTAATGCTTCATGGGAAATGGCCTTGGCTTTCTCTTCCTCCTTTTCTGAACAGTTATGTGGAGTTCCTTATGCTCTTGCTATCTTTACCACAGAAGTGTCTGTATTTTAGCAATAGTGTTGAGTACACAGTTTGGTAATATTAAGGCTTTTTTTAAGAGAGTCTTTCTGTGGCATTAGTAAAAATCAGGCAGGCAGGCAGGTTCTTGGTGCATGGGTTGTTTGTTTTTTTTTTTTTTTTTTATAATCTTCCCAAAGCACTAGTTGAACTGTGAAGTGCTTTTATAAGTTTTGAGGATTTTTATTCACATCTCTAAAGCTTCTTACTGTTTTAAACCCAAATGTTAAATAGCTGCCCTGAAGCTAAGTGTATCAAACTTTCATTTTTGCCTGGACACAGCATGTGTTGCAAGCAAAAGTACATAACTAACCTCCTTATGTTCCGACTCTTCTTCCATAAACCGATAGCAGAATTGTCACTTTCAGTGTGCACAAACCCCAATCTTATGAAGGAATAGAAAATGCATATAGTATGCAGCCATTCATTCTCTTTGTTTTTCATTATTTGTGATGCTTGCCATGCAGACATCATTTTCAAATTCAAGTGCAAAGAAATAATTCCCTCAGAAGCTGCTTTTTAGCTTCATTCCTAACTCCCCCTATTAATACTGAAAATGTTGGCAGCCACATTTTCATGATGCAAACTTCTAAACAATTCTGTAAACAGCTGCTTTTTGGCTCTTTTTTTTTTTTGGTGAAGTTCAAAATAACAAGTTTTCATTATTCAACAGTTGTTGACATGTAAGAACTAATATTCCCACAGGTTTATTATCTCCGAACATTTGGCTTTTTATAATTAGGCAAGAAAGCCGTGGTGGATATTTTATTTATCTGGCAATTCATTGATATCAGGAGCTGCTGCTCCCAAACCCAGGAAGGGTTTGTTCTGACTAAATGCTCAGGGGCTTGAGCTGTGATTTTTAAAAAAAATGTCTTTGAGAGGTGAGATCAGATGTGTAAGAATGTGCTTGTGTTTGTTTTTTACATGAATCTCACTGGTAGAATCCTTAGGGATTTACTGTATCAAAGATATTTATGAGAATATTGCCTGCAGCCATGATTTGAAAGGGAACAGCACAGGACAGGTGCAGATGAAGGGTGGGAAAACTGGTCACTGGTCATAGAGAAGGGTGAGAGTCTCCTAGACCTGGATACCCTTTATTATATACAGCACTCAGGCTACTTAGGTGAATGTGCAAAAATCTGCATCACATTTTCACTTCAAAGGTTTGATTGTGTATTACAGTTTCTGAATCTTCCTAATTTCAGAAGCAGCAAAGCATGAACAAGTTTATTCATGCAATGGATGGACTCAGTGTATGCTGGTGTCTGTATGTGGTGTGGGTTTATTTGGAGAGCAAGATCTTCAGGCATGTGACTGTTAGATTTGGCCTTTGGTGTGAAACAGATGTTTGCTGTTTGTACACATGAATACTTCTGTGTTCCTGCAATCTTCCTGCTTTAAAGGGAAAAGTTGGGCAAGAAGACGTTAGGTAAAATCTAGCAGGTTTGTCATAGCACTTCCTTTAGCATGTTTAGCTTTACATTTCCTGTGAATAATGGGTAGTAAAAACAATAGAGCAAGCAGAAAAAGAGGGGAGTTACAAAATCAAGTTGCATATGAAATTTCTTTCACTGAGCATGTATTGTTCTACAAAGTAGGAGCTATTTGCCTTCAGTTAAGTAAGAAATTTTGAGCAACACAGAGAATGGTTGAACTCAATGATCTTAAAGGTGTTTTCCAACCTAAACAGTTCTGTGATTCTATGAAATAGCCAGTGTTATTAACTGTATATATTAATTTTTCTGACTAGAGTAGTTGCATAGTCTATAAGTGATATACATCTTGTTGATTTATAAAAACAAATGTGTGCAAGCTATTATGCCTGCACATGTAGAGGGAATTTAATTAGTTGCTGAGATAACGTGTAAGAGACTGCCCCTTTAAATTTGCTGATTGAAAAATGAAGAATTCCTGCCCTTTAAACGTTCAGCTTTCGCAGAGGTTACAGTAAATCTCTTAATCTCCCAAGCACTTATTCTCCTCTGGGTTTTTCACAGGCATTTATCCGCAGGACATTCATTTCCAATCTGTATTTAAATCCAGGAATAACTACGTGGGCTTTGAGCTATCTGCTTTCATGCACTCCTAATGGGCTCTACCACAGGAACCCTGTATGAGCTGGAAAAAAAATAGATTCAAGCCCAGTCATATTGGGCTTCTATTTCAGCTTGAGCTGAGTCTCTATTTATTCTTGGCGAAGAGAGCATTAAAGAAAGCAATTATTTGGGGGCGAGGGAAGGGCAGGAAGGATCCACAATAAAAGATTTGTTCTGGCTTTATAGAGAACACCAGCATATCAGATTTTCAGGCTTATACCAGGACATAGCTGAACATATCTGCAGAATGGGATGTGAGGATTTGAAACGTATCCTGGATTTTTGTTAAATGCCCTCAGTACTTTTTGTTGTTGTTGTTGTTGTTGTTCCTAACATAAACCGTAGACCAGACTCTTAGATGTAAATGGTCATGACTTGGCATTGTCCTATGACTGGCATGTTTTATAGGAGAAACTCAGTATTAAGATAATCATTATGGTGTGAAAGAAAACACAGAAACATGGTGTTCTTTTAAGCAGTTACAGTGAAGCTGCGTCTTGACCTTCTGGCATTTCATCTCCTGTGCATGAAAGAATTTATTTCAGTTTTGTTAAGGGGGTACTTAGGGAAGATAAGTGAAGGAAATTGAAAGAAATCCTGATGAGGAAATTTATTATTTTGTTAGTATTTATAGCCTATGTAAAATAGCCTGAATTTGAAAATAATCTTACTTGTATCCAGGAAAATATGTGGTATTACCAATTAACATAAATCCTTAAAGCAGTATTTTTTTCGTCTTCTATTGTTGGTTTTTTCCCATCCTATTTTTCTCTCTGGCATCACTCTCTTCATTATTCCTCTTCTCTGTTTTCACTCTGTGAGCTTTTCCCTACAGTACACATCCTTTTATTTTCCTGCACTGTGTGTTCTGCCTGTTCTTTGCTAATTCAGGTTTGCTTTGTTGCTTTGCTCTTAAAAATGTGCTACTTCACCAAAGATAACTAAATAGACTTCTGGTAATAATAGCAAAACGCATTTCTTTTTTCCTGCTTGTAGTGTGAACATGTGGAGCAATGTTTATTATTTTATTATAAATATGCTTATTTTGAGGTTTTATCTTTGAATATATTCTTATTAGGTAGCATACAGAATGGTGATGAATTTTCAGTGGAAGATAGACTTTTGCATTTCTGTCTAAATGACATGTCTTGGTCTCATGTGGAGTTCTACGTAAAAATAAAAGAGCAAATTAAACTGTCATTCTTACTAAACTTGGCAAATGTGGTTAGAGCCTATTTCCTGATGCTGGAAAAGTCTGACATCATGAATAAATTTGTGGATAGATGGAGATGAGGAAGAAAATTCTGGTAAAATGTTGTGAGATGCCTTTTACCCCTTTCGGTTTAGATTAAAGAGCTCAGGCCAAGGTGTGCCTTCTGGGGAAGCGATGGACTCAGACTACTATCTGGGCCTCTCGCAGTATCATGGCAAGAGAAACGGAGCGTGCTGAGTTTTACCAGTTTGAGGTTTGACTTCTTAATTTACTGATATGCATAACCTGAAGAACAGATCATAATATGGTCTAATTAAGTGTTATCTGCCACTTAGCAAGTGATTGCCTGAGCAAATTTACTTAAAACCCTCTGGTGCTAGAAGAGAATAGTGATGAGCCTGAAACTTGCATTTTATTTATGTATTTGTTTTTCCTCCTTAAGGGATAGAAGCTCTGGCTAAACAATTCTAAGCATGTTTACATCATGGGTTGTCTAACTGCTGTCTTACCAAGTTAAAGAAACACTTATAAGACAATGCACAATGTCTCTGTAATCAGGAAAATATTATTTAAGATCACTGTACTTATTTAAGATTATTTAAGCAAGAAGTCATTATATTGGCCTGTGTGCAACCACCTATCTGCATACTGCAGATGCCAAGCTAAACGTAAAAAAAAAACCCTAAAGACTTAATGGTGAAATAAAGAGGAAACCTGAAAAAATAATTAAAAAATCGGGTAAGTTTGAAGTCAGAGTTTTCTAAATTGAAATTTATTCTTTCATAAATGACTTCTTTTAAAAAACAATGACTTGTGTGGTCATGTCAAGCTCCTGTTTGCTGTAGATTGCTGCACGTTGCCATGTTTAATGTGTGTTACTTAGCAGGAACATTTCTTAGCAGAGTTGACCATAACAATAAAGAGAAATTGTCTGTGAAAGAAACTTGTTTGAAAAAGCATTTAGCTTGTAAGTCATGGAGGTTTATGCTGACTGATGACACATTTAATGATGATGATTGTGTGGACCAGAGCCCAGAGGATTGTCCTCCTTGACTTAGTGAACTGTTTTTAATTTCTTAGGAGCAGGGATAGTACAGCCTACCCTTTTGTTTTTGTTTGGTTGTTGGGTTTTTTTTAAACTTTTGCAAAGTAAATTCAAGGAAATGAGATACAGCCATGCTCTTTAGGATTTGAAACCTCAAAAAATGAATTCTCTTTCTCTTATTGAAAAGCTTATAGATTGAAACACAAGTTTCTGTTTGTGACTTAGAGATGTAAGTTTTAATGTAAGTTTTAATTAATTTTCCCAACATTTAATAACTGCATTTAAATGAGGCCTGTTTTGATGGTTAATTACTGGGAATTTATGGCTGTCTTGACATTTCTAACACACTGATAATTACAGTGAAATCACTTACAAACTTTTGTACATTTAAATTTGTTTGCTTATGAACTGTTGATTCACCCTTTCATGGGAAAACACTGTAGCAGTAGGAACTGCAGGTACTCATTATGCTGCTGCATGCATTAGTTTACATCAGCTCCTCATCTAGCAAATTATCTGATAGTCCAGCAGGCATTTTCACCTACTTTTAATAACAACAGAAAAATACAGTAGCTAAATAACACCTCTCAATCAGCCCAAAATGCAGGTGCAGAATATGAGCAATGGATGTTTCTCAACTTGACTGAAATCTCCTAATGAGTTTCTGGCAACCAGAACTAGAATGAAGTTCTAGAAACTGTCTGATTTGTGTTTCAGTTTTCATGGAGTGCTTTTCTTCTGACATTTATATTCTAAATCTGACAGGTAATTCACTTACCAGTCTTTCTATCTCCATCAAAACCTATGGTATATCTCTCTTTTTATCCACAACTCCCTGACTGGAATCAAATACATATTTAATTTCACCTTTTTAATAGCAGTATCCCAAAACTTATTTTGGTTCAACAAGTTTTGTCCTTTAATAAGGATAATAGTTTCTGATCCTTTGGCTTGTAATATATAGTAAATTTTGCCTTCTTATCAGACCTGCTGACATCAAGTTCTGAAGAGAAATATGTCTATATTGATACATTTCTAGGACTGCAAGTGAAATATTCAGCTATCTTTCTTTCCCCAAGCCTTGACACAGGAATAGTATGTGCATTCCTGTTCAAGCTTATTTTTTTGTAAATTTTAGTTTGAAGGTTTTCTTATTTGTTTGTAAAAAACCCCACCCAAGTCTAAACACAATCACCAAATGAAACCTAAAATCAAAACGACAACAACCCCCCACCCCCAAAAAAAAAACCCCATAAAATCCCCCAAACAAACTTCACTATGTTTTTTAGCTGGGAAAAATGAATCATTTTAATCCTGTTAGGACATCAGAGTAATTTCCTGCATAAATGTTATGTTTTGCTATTCACTTTAAGTGTAATAAAAGAACAACTAGCTCCACAGAGAATAAGGATAGAAATTTGCAGCTACACTATTCTCACAATGCTTAATTTATAAGAGAAGTTCTATCCTTATTTTCTGTGGAGATACACAAGTTTTCAGTACCAGCCAAACATGTGAATTAATTTACTCCTTTGAAATACCGTCAATCTCATCAGATGCTGAAGCCAAGAAATTATGGTCACATATTCAGACTCATGCCAGTGAGCTGCAATTCCATTTGCTTCCATCAGCCACATGGAGCTTTGCTCTCTGAAGATCTTCTGATGTAGCACGTAGGCTTCTGTGACTATCAGTGTCGTCTTCTTGTTTGTTCATATAGTTACTTTTGCATAGCCCATTTAACTGTAATGGATGGATGGATTTAAAAACCATCTGCAGCTTCTATTAATATCATTCCTCTGTGTGTGTATTTCCACGAGCATTTGGTAGCAGCTGTTTGAGCAAAAGGCTTTTTGATTTACTTCCTTTGTTTTCTAATTTTACAGTACCATTTCCTTTTGTGATTGTTTTAAGTATTATTTATCTATCAGAAAATGTGAACCATAAAGTTTTAAGAAAGTACTTTCCAAATGTCCAGTGTGGTGTTTGAACTTTAAAAGAAAGTACTTAGTATAGGTTCCATGTCAGTAAGTTAAAATCAACGTGGTTGGTTTTAGTGGCATTTTTGGTACTACCTTATCAGAAATTTGACTGTTGCTAAAGCTCCCTTGTTTTACTTTAATTATATGTACGTGTGTTGTTCTGGTAAATCAAAGGAATTATTTACTGTAAAAGTTGTACTCTGCCTATATTTACTGAAAGATTTCAAAATACTGATTTATTTGAATGACTTCCCTCAATGGTCATATGGTATGTTTACTGCATGATTACTGCTTGATATGTCATACTTATATCTAGGCAGTAGAAAAGCTTTCTAATTTGTATCAGATTATGCAAATTTAAAACACAGTTTTTAATGGTTAGATATTATTCATCTGTGGAAAAGAAAAGGAAACATTTTGCCTGATGTGAATTCCTTTTGTGTTCTACAGGAAATACCTTCAGTTAATGTTGTTAAAACTTAGGATATGCAGGAAAAATCAGTGACCTCTTTAAAAATGGTTCACTGAAAATAGTGATGATACTTGATGCTACTGTGTTTGGAGCAATTAACTCTGTTTGCCCTTTTTATGTTCTAGGATGACTTTTGGTAATTTTCTTTGAAATTACTGATTTTCCAAACATTTGTGGTGGAGTGCTGTAAGTGAGCATTTAGCCTGAGGTAGGAGTCCACAAGAGGAAAAACAGGTTTCATTGTAGTCTTCAGAACACATGGCACAAGGAAAGGGAAGAAATCTTAAAGTTAAAATCTCTTCAGCAGCTACATTGTTTCCACAAATGATATTTCTGTTGTTAGACTGAAACAGGATTCCCACACTCTACTAGATGTAAAAGCGCTTGGTTACCATTACAAGCAACAAAGATGCTTTATATTCTCTTTTACTAGATTGTATTTTTAGATAGTTCAATCAATATATTTTCTAATTATACCGTAGTAAGAAATACTACAAAATTTGAAGTCAAAACCTTCATCATTTGGTGATGATAATGCAAGGTAAGTTAGTTCTTGGAGTTCCAAACCAAACTGATGGTGAGTGAAGCATTTAGTAATAGGAAATAGAGTGAATCCCATCTTTTCTTGCCTCTGTAAGGAGGTTTGGCAGATTTGCCAGTAGGGTAATGGATTCTCCTTCCTTTGTGTCTTGACACTTGGCCAGACTATTTATTTGCAGATTATCTGATGTTCATAGTGTTTTTCTTTTGGCATTTAAGAATTTATAAATAGTTAATTGTTTTGAAAAGTCTTGCTCTGGAAAGGAAAGGAATGTGGAAAGACCACTTTATAAATAGGCTTTGCAAGTGTGTAGTTAGTGCAGGACTGTACAACTTTCAGTTAAAGAGGCAATGACTGTGATTGGAGGTCAGTCACGTATTTGGAGATAAACTCTTTTAAGTATATGATACCTCTAATGGAGATTCTGTTTTGAGGGCAGAATATAACACTGTGTGTGTGCTCTTTGACAATGTATGTGAAGATGGCAGTGCTGGGATCATTTCCCATTATAGGCTTCTCTGTTATCTTGACAGCTGGATTTTTCTTTTACTACTTTCAGTGTGCTCACTGGGTAAGATGAATTCTGATTCAATCTTACTGATGTGGGTGTACAAATTCCTCCCCAAAACTCCCAAACAAATAGGAAGTTTCTAAGATAGGTCAGTGATTTCCAAAATTAATACTCTGGGCTCTGGTAAGCAACTAGTTTAAATGTCAGCATTACAGAGAGAATTTGTAGAGGAAGGCAATGCTGTCTTTTACAGCCAATTCTTCTAGGGTGCAACCATGGGTCTGATAGGTTTCTGTACTGCTTGGGCTGAGGAAACTGCCCCCGCCACTTTCCCACTGCCATTCGTAATAAAGGTTCAGGATTTAATACTTAATTATTTTAATACTAATCAAAAGACGAAAGATTGCAAGTCCTTTACCTGAAGCTTTATCACCTGTTTTCTCTATAAAGGTTCTTGTATCTTTGCGAAAACCCAACAGGTATTGTGGCAGACATACCTTGTTGAATCTGCTATCAGATGTTGCCACTTCTCTTACAGCAATAGCTGCAGCTACAGCTAGTGAACACCACCACACAGGCAAGTGTTGATTGCTTTTCTAACTGTGACTTTACAGCATTGCTTGTGTTAGATGCTAAATTGTAGCACTTCTTCAAGCCTGACCTGAATTTCTTGGGGATTTACAGATGTATTATATTAAGGTACCAACCAGACTACATTAAAATGAAATACAAGTCTAGCTTTTTTTTGACAGGTGAAGTGCTTAACAGTTCTATTTTTTAGTCCTATAATTTGAAAGGCTCAGAAGCAGCTTGATAGTCTGAAATTTAGCACTATGTCGCTTTGAGGATAGAGCCATCTGTTTTCATGTCACCTAAAACCAACTAATCTATGACAAAACAAGAGAGAATAAAGTCCAGTTTTGTTTTATTGTTGTGTGTTTAGTTGTTTTGTCATTTGGGTTTTTTTTTAAATGAAGGGGAGAATGGTTATTGGTGTTATTTGAATTTAATCAAGTAATCAATAGCTGTTTATCAATATAAATAAACAAGAATTATTTTGCCTTACTACATGCATCAAACAGTCTAATTGCAGAAGCATTTTTGGAGTAAAAGATAACAGCTTGAAAATGCTGCCTTGGCTAGCTTTGGTTTGCTGTAGCTAGAATGCTAAGCCCCTCCAAAGACAACCTTTGATGGCCCATATGCTGATACCTTCTGGCCAGCATCACTCCTGATTACAAAGGAATCTAATAACCTTCTCTGGCAGAGATTGTCATCTTCTCATGTCACCAGTGATCTCTACCAGCAGTTCCGAGTGGGTGAGTTCATGGGAGTCCCACACATTTTTGCTCTGTGTCACACAGATCTGCCCTGCATGGTTCCATCTGGAGTGCGTTTTTGTGAGTACGACACCATTACTTGCCTCACCAAATTTCAAGGATGACGTAAGAGTAAATATCACAGCCGGTGAACTGTTTTCTTTTGCTCACTGCAGTGACTTTTGTGTGACAGCTGCTCTAAGTGTTGTGGAAACGGATGCATAGACACAGGAGAATTTCTCTGTAGTCATACTTCAATCTGCTGGCAGGATTCATTCACGGTTTATAGTTTGTTGTTCCTACTATGTGCCTTTAACCTCTTGTTAATATTCTCGTGTCGTCATTTTAAGAAAAAGCTTTTCTGAAATGTAGGCTACTGTTACATTTTTGAGGTGCTGTAATATTCCCATCAATATATTTGGAATGCACCTTCTTAAAAATATGTCTTTATGAACTACTTTTTTTGTATGTAACTGAATTGTGAGTGTTAAAATCCCCAGAAGCAGCAGTTAGTTCAAAAAAACAAAACCAAACCCAGCAGCCCCCAAAACTGTCAAAACCTCCTTATTTTGGTTATCTAAACTAGTTATCTGCAAAGATTTCTTGAGTATTTCTTCATCTAACACAGCAATTCATATATGATACATTGCAGAAAAGGGAGCAGGGTAAAGAATTGATCCCAGCATCTGATTTTGAAAAGTAAGAGGAACGCTCTGCTGAACTGGCTTGCCTGGTTTGCTTTCAGAACATTTTCAAAATGAAGAACATGTGAAGGCTAGGTCATGGCTTAGGAGAAGTTACTTGATACTTTCTTTCCGTGGAACACTTGAAAGGTTTTGCCGGAGTATCACTTGCTCTGTGCACTTGAAAGTGTTTTCAAAGTTATTCTTTATGCAACAGCATAATGTTTACCTTGAGTGCTTCCAGTAGGTGGCAAAGAAGTTGATTTTGGGGGAAAATGTTTTTCTGTGAAACCCATTTTTAAAGTGACATCAAGGAGACTATAAAGGAAGAGGTATTAAATGTGGACAGTTGTACAAACTGTTCACAGTCTCCTGATGAATCTACTGGATGTAGTTTTCCGTGACCTACAATAAAAGTCCATTTCTGTTTCTTAGCTGAGTTCAATGCTTTGTAAGTGCAGATTGACCAGTGTTTGACATAAACATTACCATTCTCTTTAGCTTCATCTTCAAATTTAATTAAATGCAGGTGCAAGATGGGAGTAATAACATTAGCACTCTGTTCCCACAGAATGAGTCCATGTATCATTTGATGTCTGATGCAGTTTCCTGTCTATTTGTGGGAAATGTTTTCCTTGGAAATTAGTGTCTTATGGAGAACCAGCTGAGATCCAGTATCTGCTGCAAGTTGCAGTGCTAGAAATCTGATCTCTGTTAAGTGCCGCTTCTAAGTAAGTACTTTAAGTGGCAGAGTCTTAAATTCATGGCTACTTGGGCTAATGCATCCCCCCTCTTTTCCTTTCATAATTTTCTAGCTATTCCCCTATAATCTTCACTTTTTCAAATCTGATAAGGTTTCTTTTGCAATTTATTGGGACTTCCTTGAATTGTTTTTGAAGAACAAATTAAAGATCCTTAGATCAAATGAGTAAAAGCTCAGATAGGTACTGAGGTTTCATGTATGTGGACATTAATTTATCCTACAGTGCCTTACATGATTTCAGCTTAACATTTGTTATTTTTTATATACAAATGGGAAATCATTGCCTAGTGTGTTTTCTCTTGGAAGCATGTATATGGCAAAGATTTGTCAATATTTTTTCAATTAATTAGAAATATTATACTAATCTTGTGTACTCTTCGTGTACTTTTCACTAAAATAAAAAGATGTATTAATCCTATATGAACTTTTGACACGTTTTCTGAGCCTGTTTCCAAGAATGGTTCATTTTCATGCAAGGAAGAAAGAGAGCTTGTAATTGCAGCTAATGAGTCTGGTTTAACTCCTGAATATAGAATTAATTTAGGTCTTCATTTTGGCTTCTTCACTACCTTTTACTTACTTGATATTTAACTGCTGTCTGTAGGGTTTTGCATTTGAATGCTGAGAACATACTCAATACATAGAACTTTTTTTTTAAACAGTCATGCTTGAACATTAGTTACATTTTCCGCACCTTAAGCTTGAGATGATAAATTCTTTGCTAGCATTAAGATTCTTTTCCTTAGTATAATATTTCAGATGGTTATACAGCACACTTTTTACTATGAACTCTATACTAGCAAGTCATAGTTCAGTTTCCCTGTTTCTTGCAGGATTTATCTTCAAAGCAAACACAACATCAGGAGCTCCTTGTATTGCATAACTGTACCTAAATTTGCATGTGTTTAGTCTAAATTGTGATCAGAATATCTTGTATCATTGCAGGCATTTGATATTTCACAACCCAGTCAAAAGGCTTAAATTCAGTCAGCCTAATCCCAGATGTTCTCTCTTTAACCAGTAATTAATTAGATCTACTTCTCTTATCATGTCAGAAACTTTTAATTTAAAAAAAACACCCAAAACAACAAAACAGTTTTAAAAATATTTCCAATTCTACATATAATGAGAGTTTCTTTAAATACTCTGCATTGAAAATATGATCCAAATAATTGACTTGTAATTGAACAAAAGATTAGGTTTTTTTATACCTGTGGTGCCACCCTCTTGTTCATGTTTTTATAATAATACAGATTACAGGAATAATTATGAAAGCAAAGTGCTTTATTGTTTGTATTTCCATTGAAAGTTTATTACTTTGCTCAAGATCTGTAAGAGTTGGTTCATAAAGCATTATGTTTCATTTTCAGCATATAATTACATCATTGTTTCCCCCTATTTTTGTTAAATGATTCAGTACTTTTGAACTTTTTTGTGACTTACATGTTTTTTGTAGAAACTGAGTAATTCCAAACTCCCGTTCCAAACTCTGAAAGAAACTCTTATTGCATTATAGCCAAAACTGGAATTTAACACTTTTATTTAATGTTTATAAAAGGTGAACATCACTCTGCCACTATCTTGATCGTTCATGACAGGCACAATATATGTAATCTAGGGAAGGGGCCAAACCAGTGTTAAATTTACAAGCTTCTGTGCAAGTATAACTTTGTTGTGTTTCAGATTTTTTTATTTAATCTTAAATTTTATTTAAAGACATTAGCCTTTTGTCTGTCTTTGATCATTTGTAGGTTATTGCTTATTTTCATAAACACAGATATAAAAATTATACTTAATAGATATTAATATCTGGATAAAATAGTATTAATGCAATTGGATATGTTGCTTGTTCATTATAACTGTTTGCAGAGTATTGATAAAATCAACCTGATTTCCTATTGGGTTTGTTAGTCCTTTTAATACTTTGAGAAGGTGAGTTGTTTTATTTCTCCAAAGTAATTGTAGTTATATAACCAGCTGCTGGAAGAGTTACTGAAGTGTGTCCCAGCAAAGAACACAGCCTGGATATCCTGTGCTGTGTTACACTACCTATGAGTATGAAGTGAGAGACTGTGGAACTGCTGAGACTTGGTTTGAAGGTAACCCTGGAAGAGGGTAGAATAGCCTGAGAAAGTAATATCAGAAAATTTGGCTATGGGTCACTATTCCTGAACAGTTTTCAAACTTTAACTAAAGTTTTGTAGGCTCAGTAATGGCCGTGGATGCAAAGTTGAACACTTAGAGTGATGAATGATGCCAGTTAGCAGTCGGCTGCTTTTATGAAATTTTCCGTCCTTGTGTTGTTTTTTAACTAAGCTGTCAGGTCTTGGATGAAACGATGTGATCTCGAAGGTTTGGTAGTCTCTCTTTCTCCTGTTAGGTGCTTAGTATCCGTAAGAGGGCACTGTAGCATGTCTTACAGACGTCGACAAGATCTGCATGGAGAGGCTGAGAGAAGCAGCTTGTCTTTAAAGACATAGCCGAAGATAAATCTGCTAGCTATCTTACGCTGCTAAATTCTCCAACCAAGTCAAGCTACTTCTATTTCTTAAAAAATACGAACAAGTGTAAATATGCAGAGACTTCACAGTAATTTAATACTAAGGCAGACAATACAGCAATTAATAAAATAATACAGGTTTGAAATATTGCCTGTTTTATATTGCTGGACACTGAAATTATTTAGGCATGTATATTTAACTATTATATCATAATATGTCAATATTAAGAATGGTTTACATTTACTGGAATGGAAGTGACAGGAATGCATCAAATGCCTCCCCTCTTTTTTTCCCCCTATTTCACTTAGAGGCAGAATAAAAAGGTGATTTTCACTTTTCCTTGTTCTTTCTTAATCCAGACAAACAGTTTTAAAATGAAAAAGCTGAAAGTGTAATGCTGTAAGTTTAAATTATAGTAGCAGCTGCACTGTTGGTTTTGTTTACAGGAGCAAATTAAGCCTAATAACACCCCCAACCCCAAGGGTCTGCCATAGCAGCACCAGGCGCAAGCAGTTTCCTTACTGTGGAGCTTGAAAGAGTTCTGCTGAGGTGCAATTGAAGCCAGTACCAGTTGTGTTGGGTTTTTTTCCCCTGGTTATTTCCTGTATCAGCTCTCCAGAGAGTATGCTAACGCACTGAAGCTTAAGAGCTTCCATGTTTTCGAGAGTTGGGAGGTTATCTAGCATCAGAGTGTTATTTGTCCGCCAACCCGACTGTTTCAATTACCGATTTATCGCTGGGGAGGGTAATGGATTTTTAAAGTTTGAAGATAGATCTGAGCTCTTACTGTCTAGAAGAAAATTCATGATTCTGTTAGGAAGATAGTGTAGGTGCTGCATGGGTACAGGTTTTAACCCTACTGTTTTGGGTAGTGTTCATTAGTATGCTGTTATAAATCCTATTAGAGCTGCAGTATTGGCTATTCTGCTCTACGCTATGGTGTGAAACCAAAATCTTTGTAAAAATACTGGAAGTTGTGTTATTACTCCTGTTAGTTTAATGTAATACAATTACCTCATGCCTACCCTCAGACTTGCAGTCCTTCAGCAGACCTCGTAAACTGTCATGAAAACCCAAGAATCACATTATCATCTCTCGAGAGGGGAAACACAATACCTGTGTTTGTAGTGCAAAGTGCCGCTCTTGCCCTGTTCCATAGTGCACCTGGACAGCCAGTTAATTTTCTGCATGTGCCTATATTAATTTGGGCAGAGCAGGGACTATTTAAGGTAATTGTCTGAAAAATTCAAAAGATTGTATCACTGCGTATCAATGTAATTGGATATTATTTTGGTATTTCTTTTTGTAGAAGTTGTATTGATTGCAATTAGGAAATGTATTCTTCTAGAACTTTTTTCTGACCCCAAGTACTACAAAATCACAGTCTGTTTCAAAGGCATCTAAAATACGTCGATTAGAGGAGTCTCGGGCATTACTTTGTCATTAGAATTTTATAATTCCTTATGGAGTGATTACGGCAAGGCTTATATCCAGCACTCTGTGTGTCTCACAGCTGGGACCTTCCACCCCAAAACCACTGTCTGGGGTGGTGTCCAGAAGGGTATGGGCCTCCTTTCAGGTTTCCCCTGTGTGGGTGACTGGGGACCAAGGTCGGAGCTGTTGGAGGAGCCCAGCATAGGCATGCTTGGGGGTTTGTTCAAGCCTTCTTGTAGATTTGAACTATTTTTTTGGTCTTAATTCTAGGTAGAATTTAGTAAGGATCAAAGAAGTGGTTTTTAATATTTTTTTTTGGTTTTTCCTTTGTTTGTTTGCTTTGCTGGGGTTCCGACTAGAGTCCCCATGTCAGTTTTCCTTTTGATTTCCGTGGACTGTTATTACATTGGGAATATGGAGGAACAGCTGACCATGACTGGCTTGCTGTAAGAACAGTGTAGCCTGTGTAGCCTGCCATATAGCTCTGTTGAGAAGGGATACCCAAGAGGTGGTTTTGTTAGTGCTGCTACAGGGCTTTTTAAATTATAAGACAGTCTTTCCAGGAATGCTGATGAATTTCAGTGACGACTTCAGTAAATCAAACAAGACATTTTCAGCTGTTGTTTTACATTTGATGCCTTATTCTTTGTGAGGTTTGGGATACAAAGGGATCTCTTAAAGGGAAAGATATGACTTCAGTGCCACAATTCACAAGATTAAAAAAAAATAGAAGGCTTTGTGTCTCTGCTTAATACGTTTTCAGAAAGTAGGTTAGAATGGTTTGAAAATCATTCAAATCCAGCGTGTCAGTAATTAAGGGAAGTAGGATGAATTCTTCAGTATGTCTCCGCTACTCATGAAGGATCTCTTTGTCTAGCATGTCATCCAGAACTTCAGTTTCAGAGCAGCCTGTTGACAACAGTTCATGCGTAGAGCCATGTGGCTTAGCAGGACTTGCCAGAGAGATTAAAAAAAAAAAGGTGAAGGCTATTTTGTGTTTGTTTATTTTCATTTTAAGCATGAAGGGATTTAATGTCATAACCGCTTTATTCTGGTTAAAAGAAAATGGAGTGAATGCCCCTAATGGGACATTGGGAATTTATGGTATGGTGTTGAAACCAAGATCGTGACAAGCAGCACTTCACACCATGTCTGTGGAAGCAGTTATGTTTTCAAAAAGGATGTTATGCGGAAGGTCACGTCTTTGCCTCCCATCAAGATGCTTGTATAATGCAGAGTGTCATTTGTATTTTTAAAATAAGTATAAACTGTTGACTGTCCTTTAAGTGTGATGCCTGCTTTAAAAACTATTCCTTCATTTCTTATTTTAGAAACAATTTTGTCCATAGTTGAAGACTCCCTAAATCATACTACCCAGATACCAGATAGTTTATGTGTATACTTCCAGCTGGTTGAGCTGGAAAAATTTCATAATATTATACAACAGGTTTATTTTATACAAATAATCTTGTTTACCTGTCACGGTCTGCTGTGTACATCCTTGTTGCAGCTGATGGTTAGGAGATACTGGTAAAATAATTTTCTGGATTCAGTGTCATATCCAGTCAGTTATGGCGTATAACAGAATCACTGATTTCCCCCATTAAAATGGCTTAATAAAAATTCTGATGAATATGAAAACAAAAAAAAAACCCAAACAAAAACCTCCAAACCTAGGGACAAAATCATTCCCCCATTAACCAACATTCCACTCAGTTATTCATGCTTTTTGTCTGGACTTGATAAGTATGTTATTTTTTACAGATGCCAGCTAAACCCCTTTGATCTTCTTAGCTTTGGGGGAGGTATATAAATTCTTTGCATCTTTGGAAAAGTTTGGTTTCTTGACTTTGAATGTTAACATCATTCTGACCAATTTGATTCAGTGGGTAAGTTTGTTGCTATCAGAAGGCTGTGGAGAGCTTTCAGTTCCCAAGTCTGAATTCAGGAGATATTTTCCAACTGTAACATAATGAAGATGATCTTACTTATACTGCTGATATTGGAAATATAACAGAGTCTATTACTGGAAAATTAAATGTAGTGTGGGGTAGTTGTTCTATTTGTAGAGAAAACAATCTCAACAACTGAAGAAGTTGAAATGGATTTTAAACAAAAATATTCTACCTCTATCAAGGTTTTTTGAGGACGTTTTTCCTAGGTGTTCCTAGGCTCTGCATTAATGCAGACGTCCTGGGATTTAGGGGCGACAGCAGGGTGAAAATGCTGAATGGGCTGACAGAAGCGAAGCCATGATACTGCAAGTGAAGGCTGACGTGCTGTGAGTTTGGAGGTCCTGCCATCACCCAGTGGCAAGTCCAACAGTTGAAGTGATACAGAGGACCATTACATCTCCTTGCTGTGAGAGGCTAGCTGAGAGTTCCCAGCAGTTCACTCTCTAAAGGAAACTCCAGAGAGTGAATGTAATGACCCCAAAACCTCAACTAAACCTGGATACAGGAAAAGATTTCTTTGTTTACTGTTTTCTTTTTTCTGTTTGTTTCTTTCTATTTTTCATTTTTTTTTTTTTTTTGAGAGAGAGAATAAACCCAAAATATTTCCTAACTCATCTCCAGGATATAATTTCTGGTGGGTTTTTTCAGTGCTTTTTTTGCATTAACATTTGCCAGATAGAATACAGCAAGGAAGGACTTTTGTAACTAAATACCAGATAAATAAGAATCATTTAGTCTGGAACAAACCTCTAAATTCTTACCTGTAGGCAGAAAATATTAATCCCCTTTAATCTTATGATAAGGGAATCTGCTCTTGAATGTGGTGGTTAATACCCTAAAAGAGACTCTCTCAATGTTTGCTTCTCTCACTGACTTGAATGGATGGTTACAAATGTTCTGTATTTTTTTCCCAGTTTGATTCCTATATGTGAAATTCTTAGTTTAACGCCTCATAATGGTATGCCAGAGTGTAACTAGCTCTCCGCTTAACTGTAATACCAGAAATAATGATCAGCTTAAGTCAGACAGAAATTCTGCAAAGTCTAACTTTATACTTGGTTCTAGTGTTTCTTTTTAACTCAATGTTTGCCTGTCCATAAAAACAAATTTCAGCTTACTGATGATGTAAAAACCTACATAATCAGTCATTAAACACAGGGTGTTTATATAAAGCCATGGCAGTTGATCTGTTTGTTTGAAAAATATCTCCAAAGTTCTCTCCTATTTTATACCAGAAAGTGCGTGATTTACTTTTTTCCTGTGAGAAGATTAACTTACAACCAGTGCTGCAGAAGTAGTAATAGCTAACTTTTACAAGGAATCTCAGTGTAAAGAAGGCACATGGATTTGGTCAGAAGAACTGAATGTGAGCGCATGCAGGATGGGTATGAAGCCAGCTAATACAGGCATTCTCCAGAGTATCTCACGCTGTTGTGGCACTGTTTAAAGCTCTGACTGCTGCTGAGGCTTTCACATGCTATAAAGTAATAGGGTTTTAACATGTAGGAGCTCCTAGTTCAACCTTGGAAGTCCAGAAAAACCAGCTGCTGACTACTTGTGCCTTCTGCTGGTGCCGTGTGGGCACGCGTTGTGTGACACTACCTCCTAATTTCATGAGCCGGTGTTTTGTTTTTTTCATGGGGCTTCTGCCTCATTCAGTGCATTAGGATAAACACTGCTCAGAATTAAAAAGGAACCAAAACCTCCTACTGGTTTGTCTTTATTTTGCCTTTGACATGACAGTAGTTTAAAATTAACATGCTTTTTCTTGAGGAGCTGATGGAAGGCACCAGCACTAATCAGCATGGTTTGAACAGAAAACATTTACATGCTTATATCATCTCATACTGCATTTTTGTGTGGCTGTACAGGCGGTCACAAGACCTGAAGGCTTTGACTGCTGCTTCTTTCCAAAATGTTTACGGTGAAGAAGCAGCTGAGATCTGCTGCTCTGCTGTGGAGAGCTGGGGACAGCTGAGGAGGCTCTAGGCACATTTGCATTGACTACTGGTATCTGCTGACCTCCTAGTTTGGACATTACTTTTGGTCTACCCTCCTGCATTGACGGGTTTCAATCTCCCATGCTTTTAATAGCACGCAGTATGAGTAAACTGCAATAATCTTAAAGAAGAGGTGGCATGTAGAGGGATAGAAGCATGTCATACTTTGGAGTTACTAACCTCTCCTTTGTTCCTGCTCCCTGCCATCCTCTTCTGGCTTATATCCCTGCATTTTTTTAAAAGCTTTCAGTACAAAAGGAAAGGAGACAGGCAGAAAGAGGCTCCAAAGTGTTAAGTTGCAATGCAAAATAGTTGAGGGATTTTCAAATATATATCTGAAGAATTTTGTGAGGTGATTAACGTTTATTTCCCATGGGTTATATTTTCCACTTGGTAAGGAACAGGAAAAAGAAATGCAATTTGTAGGATCAGCGTGGCAGTAGTACAGTATAATAGGCTGCACTTCAGGCCTGATTATTCATGTGTCCATAAGGTTGTTCTTATTTGGAGCTCAAGGGTTAAAACTGTAGTTTCATAACCGGCTATCTGATAACAGCTTAGCATGTGGACAACAAGAGCCAAGAATCTGGATGATTGATTTAGTTACCTGATCACATTACATTTCTTACAACTTTCCTAAAAAATAACTTTGATGCTGGTGAGAGGTGCCAGATTGACAGCTCTGGAATCTTATTTATCTACCAAAAAAGAACAATTCTGACAGCTGAAGTTTGAAATCTCTCTTATTGCCCCAAAACTCAGTTTAGTGGGATTCAGTGCAGAATATAAGGATGCAGTTTTGTCCTCAAAACCATTTAAGACCTCGTTTCTTTGCAGAGGTTATCAAGCTCTTGCCCTACGTAGAGAATGTGCAGCTCCTGAAAGTGGTCTGGTGGAAAAGTAATGGATTTTTGTTGTAGGAATGGGTGCTGACTATGGAGCAGAGGAGCTCTGCCCACACCCCGACTCAGGCTGCCCTCCCTAGGCCATGCAGAAATGGACTTGTTTGCAAAGGCATTCTCCATGCAGTACTGTCAGGCTTTGAGAAAGGCTGTGGCGAATGGATGTGGAACAGAATAAAGCAGAGGAGTTGCCTATTCTTTTCCTGTGTACAGTGACACTCTTGTGCTTTTAGTATCATACAGAGGAGGGCAAAATCCTCCTGTAGACATCTCACTTGAGCCTTTGCTGGATTTGACTTAGTTTTAAGAATAAGCATTTATATACTTAAGCATAGGTGTGAGAGGGTGTGTGTAACCTCTTCTGAAGCTAGTGCATTTTTAACATCATAGTTGCTTTAGTGATGGAAAAGCAATTTTGGCCTAGACTCTTTGGTTTGTTTTTATATCTTCCTGTGTTTTACTTCAGGATTATGGTTTTTATTCATACTCTTCTATTTTGTTTTTGTGTACACCTTGTTTGCTATGCTTTCATCCTGAAGAGCACAACAGTGTGATGTGCTGTAAATCTGAATTGCGGTGGTGCAGTCTTTGATAGAGATGGCTCCTGATCCATCAGCATTATTGTTGATGAAGATTGTTTTCAAAGAGTGCTGAGAGATTGTCTGCACTAGGTGGGTGTCTGTGGAGCACCTGGGAATTGTGCTTTCAGCAGTCTGTGCTTCTGCATAGCCTGCCGCTGTATTTCTGGAGTCAAGCTGTATCTTCAAGTTTTTGATCCCATCCAAGCAGGATAATGCAGAAAAGTGAAGGGAGGAAATAACATTTCCATTTGTGATTTTATCTGAGCAGCTAAAGTTTGAAAGAAGTTCAGAAGAGCCTTCAAGATTATAACAGTGAATGACCGAGATGTGCAGACAATGTGGACTTCGATAAAGCTCAGATGGACTGAAATGTATTTAGTTCTGCGATAGGACTAGAGGAAATTGGTGTAAAATACTGTTTAGAACAGGATTCGATAAAACTCTGGGAAATATGTTAGAGCACTAATCTTAAATTGGTAGAATGGAATAGATGACTGCTGCAGATAAATTATTATTTATTAGATCTAACATCTAATGGGTGAAGAAAGTTATATAAAATTTAATTTTACATTTTCTCAGTTGGATTTTAAATGAATGCTAGTTTCTATTAGAATAGGGTCTCACTCAGCACATCCCAGAATCTTTGGGATTTTAACCTAAGCTTTACTAGCACTGCGGTTGGGGCCAAGGTTGTATGTATTTTATACTCAGTATTTGGGAGAAGGGAGAAAAACCAGCAGATTTTCATCAGAAATTAGTTCTGTAATTTGTCTCCAATCAGGACAAAATAATGTTTGTTTTTTTTTTTTCTTTCTGAAACGTTGGCTTTTCTATAAAGACCGTCTGTTTCTCCCAGAGCTAAAGCAACTTCAAAGGGTCTGGGTAGCATTAGCACAGCTTGGGTAGAAACAGCCAACAGGATGTGGAATATTTGTACAGCATTTCTAATTCCATGCAGAGCTAAACACATTGGCTGTTTTATATGCAAATAAAAAAGATGATGATATAAAATGAAAAGAAAGAATAACGCAAAAAGCATTCCTTGTGGTTTGCACTGAATATGTCAAAGCGTTGCTAGTCATAATTGAATATAAGTGCAAGACTGAATGCAAGATTATTAGTTAAATTCACAGTTGAATAGAAGCCAATCAGACTGGGGTTTTTCAACTGTTTCTTTTTTGTTGTAGTTTTTAGGCTTTACTTTAAATGCCTCTGTTGTATTGTCATAACGGAATACAGAAATTGTTAAAAAAGAATATTGAATTCTCTATATAAATTTCAAGCTGAAATTTTTCTTGTTCACCATCTTCCTGAGGAAGAATTTGTGAGCATTTCTGAGAACAAACCAGCAGAGAAAAATAACTGTTGAGACTTTAATGGCTCCATGGTAGGAGCATCTGGGAGTAGAAATATAAATTTTTCACAGAAAGCGTCCTTGCTGAGGAGAAGCAATCTGAAGTGGTTCAATGAGTAGTTTTTTCATCGTATTCCACTGTTAAATTGGAACAATTCACCCTCACTGTTAAAATGGTACTACTCTCAGCACAACAATAGCTCTTGCAGTTTCACTTTGCGATTTGCAACTTCACTTTTCGGTGAATTCTGCAAATACTTGGAAAATTCTACAGGGAAAGAAATAATGCAAGCATAATGGCAGTGGAGGGGAGTACCTCAGGCAACCAGCATAATCTTTAGAAAGCAAAGATATGGCAGTCATCTTGGGGTGGGCCTGCTTGCTTTTCTACTTGTTTGAATGTATTTGAAGAGGAACCCGCTGTTCCAGGTAAAGGGGGTCAAAACCATGAAGACATTCAGGCTGTTTACATTGCAAAATGCTGTTGCATTGGAGAAGACTGAACTTTACCATTTTACTTAGAGAAGGAAATCTTAAATCCACGTGACACTGGAACAGTAATAAGCAAAACGGAGTTCAGAAAACAGCAATTCTCTCTCTCAGAAGGGGTGGAGGAAAATTTACTTTGTACAGCATGAGAACAAGAGTAAGATCATTCAATGCCTGAACAAAAAAAAAAAGCAATGTAATCTTAAAAATTATTTAAACGTGTTTATCAAGAGAGAATACCATAGAAAGAGCTTATATATATTTTGTTTACTGAATTCTTCTAACACTCATTAATAACTGGCATCCTTCTCAAGTTTATGAATGGGAGGAAAAAAATAATCACTTTTCCAAACCAAAAAGGGGAAAATGATTGCATTTTTTTCCCAGCCATTCTCAAACGATATGTTGCTTGTACCAAGTAAATGTTTGAGCGACGAGTCATTTTGTTTCTGACCAGTGTTAAATATTTTTCATGTGTGTTTTGTGTGGTTTCTCCCTAGAAAAATGATTTATCTTCTTGTGTAATATGGTTTTATTTTCTGTGTGATCGGAGAGGGATCTTTTTCTGGTCAGAGAGAGATCTGATCAGCACATTAACTGCTTTGCTGGGATTATCTGATGTAGCACATCTGAGCTCCTTACAGCATGCAAGTGATGGACAAAAGCAGTGTTTCCTCCTTTATACAGGCAGGGAAATGAGAATTAAGAACTGGCTCCTGATAGGAGCTACCCAGATCCCATTGATTTCACAGGAAAGTAGGTACTTAAATATCTTTCTGGATTCAACCATCTGGAATACTGAGGAACTCACAAGAGGTCCATGGTAGACTACTATTGCAAATCTTGCTCTTCTAAATCTCAACCTATTTCCCTGACGGCTTCCTTGACTTCCTTCTGGGGGAGTTTTAACGATTCTTTTTTTGCCTCACCTTTCTCAGAGGCAAAGACAAAAGGAAGGCTTTAGTAGTATCTCTAGCACAAGTACTTTGGGGGGTGGGGTACATGGGAGAGCAGAAGGATGGAAATTCTTTCCTATTCCCCTTTTAAGTTTATTCTAATTCTGACACAGTAATCAAACTAATAGATTTCTGTGAAAGTGTATGCCTGAATACTGCAGACTCACTTTGACAGAGTTCATTTGACTTGAGCGTCAGGGTGATGCTTTACCAGGGGTTAATATACTTAGTATTTCTGTGACCATGAAAGAACTTTCTATAAATATGTTGCAGCAGTTGTACAGGGCTGTCTGAAGAAGCCTGTCTATGAAGATTTATTTGCAAATGCCCCCTTACCCTTTTTTTAACAAGCAGCTTTCAAAGGCTGTTTATATTTTTGGCAGAGCTGTGAGCTTTCTCTCAGGGCTACTCACGTTTCAGAGAACAGGTGACTTGCATACTTTTTGTTTATAAATTACAAGTAAACTACGTTGTCAGTCCAGTATATATTTAGAGCAATCATAGTTGACCATATTGCTAACAATTTCCAATTCCTTTGAAGATGCTTTGAATTTCTGGTTTGTGTTTGTGGAGTTTTTTGTTTGTTTCTTTTGGGTATGGAGGGATTTGGTTTTGTATGTTTTGTGGTGTTTTGGTTTTTTTTTTTTTCTGCTTGGAGACCTCAGTAGTAATCTTGGTGTTTTTAAAACGTTGTTTTCAAACAACATTTCTTTGCACTCTTTTGTTGTATTTCACATATATGTATTCTCTGAAGGGGATAATTCTCCTACATTTGCTTACAGGAATTATTGCTAATTATTCCCTGCTAAAGGAGAACACTCAAACATGATACATGCAGGAATATGTGGGAAATTACAAAGCATCTTATCATTCCAAGAAAGTGGACTCCTCATCTCCTGGGTGATTGAATACTGTAAAGCTGATTATTTTGAGATCGGTTTTTGATTGTTTTAAAGTCTCAATTAGTTAGATAGAAACTTTTGAGAGGCATCGTAACAATTTGCACTGGTTTGTGGCTCAGTGACAGAAAGAACATGCCTTGTGGTGTCCATGGCTGACTTCCCTGTTGGGATCATTTGCCTGACTTTCTTGAAATTATGCCAATGGATAATTTGGCCCCTGGTATTCCAGGAAACAAAAAAACCCGATGCTGATACCTGCTAATATCTCTATACTGTAACCAAATATCCCTGTATTATAGGGGTGTGGGGGTGGAAACAACAACATTTGTATCTAGCTCTGAGGTCAGGCAAACAGTGTCTTTTTATACTTATGTTCCAGTCAAAACTTACTTGATAAAAGAATTAAGGTTATTGGAGCACGGTGCAATTTCTGTGGTGGTATTAGAAATCAGAAAGCTGAACAACACAATTAACAAGAAATAAAAGAGAAGGCGCTAACACTAGAGTAAACTCACAAAATGGCACTTCATACAGTCACCGGAGAATTCAGATGCTTTCTGCAGGCTCCCCCAGCTCCAAATTCTTGGTGTTTCCTCTTTTACTGTCCAGTCATACATTGGTTTTCTTCCTTGCTCAGCCACTGACCTCTCTCAGATGGTATTGGCTCTTCATATGGTGATTAACTGCACTGCTTTTGATCTGATTACACACAAGTCACGTTCTACCCAAGAAATGTGGCAAGGTCTGTGGGGAAAATACCATCTCTGTGCGTGGCATGGGTGTCAAGGATAAATCCCTCTGCTGTCTCTTGCTTTGTCAGGCACCCCAGACCTAGCATGGTGGGATTCTTCATCTCCTTTACCCTTTATTGTGATGGTAGCAATAGAAGCCAAAATAAGCAACAGCAGTCCAGTAGCCCTTGAAATTCCTTCTCTGGGTAGCAGTGATCCTTCTGGGCAAATGCCTGAGAGGTTTCAGTCAACTCTCTGGGTTGTTTTGTAGCTCTTCTCCCTTTCTACGGTTTCAGAGGATGAGAGACAGTGAGAACACAAACTGTGTCTGAGTGTCACAAGGGTATGGGGTGATCAGGTCGTGTATCAGAGTTCAGGAATATAATCTTAAAGCAGAAACGCACATTGGTTCTGTGTACACTGATACTAGCTGTGGTACAGTCACAAGAAATCAGAATCACAGAGATCCCCAGACTCTCACTTTGTTCAGAATTGCTTTTGTTTTGTGTTCAGAGCTAGACTGCCTTATACCATGAATATTGTTTTCCTGCTATTTATACCATAGCTGAGATACCAATGCCTAAAGGAAAACAGCATGCTGCCAGCCCTAGATTTTTAACATGACTGTAATGGAAGTTATTAATTCCTTTAGAAACTTGGTAGGAAAAACCCCCTTAATTCTTTCTATCAAGATAAATTTTTTTTTTGAGTTTTCATCAAAATACCCAAAATAGCACCAAGATTTTCAGTATTCTAGTTTAGACTACATTTAGCAAACATATTGATGAGTGTGTTACTAGTACAGGAAAAGTCCCCAAGTATCTACTGACAATGTACATCATAATAGTTTGGGCATTTTGTAATTGCATTTCTCAGTAGCACACAAATACATATGGTAGAAAGGAAGAGCTCTCAAGGGCTTTATATAGACAGGCATGAATAGGTTGGGTTTTTTAAAAGAGTGCAAATAGTGTATCTCCTGCAAGGGTAAACCGCAGTGATGGAACAAGTAATTTTCAAGTGTCTTTGAAACAGGCTGCTTGCAATAAATAACTGTGTACATCAAACTGGTTAATGAGTAACAAATCCCACTGTGGTCAGTTAAATTCTAGGTGTCACTACATTTTGCTGAGATCTTTGTTTTTACATGAGCATGTTGGAGAGTTACTGATAGATACATTCAGGAACACGTTTAGAACAAATCAGTTGGGCTGATGTTTAGTTTTATCCCCCAAGCACACATGTGCCTGGTTCGTTCTGTGCGTTAGCCTTGCAATATGCAAATATGCTGTTAAAGTCCATTTGCAAGTGCTTTGCCTTTTGTCTCATTAAGATTTCATCCAATACTTGATTGGTGAGCAAATGCAAAATAAGGTGTGGCATCCTTTCCTGACTTCATAAGCAAATCTTGCACTTCTTGCAACCTCACAGGATTCTGGGGCTTCTCACGTCTCGAGTCCGTAACGCATCTTGTATTTTTTTCCTGCTGCTTGTCACATTTTTACCTGTTAGGTCAGTCATTTAGACAGTGAGTTCCTTGAAGCATACACCATTATATTTTGGGGAGTGTGTATGTATTTTTAGTGCAAAGGCACCTTGTCCCAGCTGTGATCTGTGGCCTAGGTGGCTATTATGCAAATTTTAGTATTTTATATCCTTGAAGATTTCCTTTTCAGTAATATTGATTGACAGCAGTTATCCGTGATATAGTAGGTTAGTGTCCTGAGGAGGAAAGTAACACTTGAGACAAATTCTTGAAAGCAACCTTTTGGTTTGTGGAATAGATGCAAACAGCAAGTCCAGCTTATTCCTGAAATGCAGTTCTATAAATGTATGCAGCTGCTTTGGACAAGTTGCCATCCCTGCCGTGCTCTTTGCTTGGCCAGGGCTGGAGTTGTGAAGTGCCCTGAAATTTGTGTGGTTATTGTTATAAGGGTTATTTCACTTTGTACTGTATTGATGTTTTAAATGTTTTTAATATCTGGAATTTTTTTTTTCATGTATTAAAGTCTTGGCAAAGAAATCTCAGTGCGCTTCAAATCCTGTGAAAGTATGTTTTCCTCTTGTAGTTACTAGGGTCATCTTGCCCTAGCCTGTGCTGAGCTCTGTTACACCACTGTGCAGCTTTATAGTTATTTTATTTTATTTTTTCCCTGAGCCTACGTGCTGTATGACTGAGCTGTTGAAAAGAACAAAAGTGTTCTGAAACCATTCAGGAGGTGAATCCAGACTGTGCCACTTTCCAGTGACTGCTTAGTTCAGCACAGTGTTTAACTTCGCTTCCAAGGGTTCCCCTGAGCCTCAAATCAGCATCAAACTGAAAAGCAGCATGGTCAGGATAGCACACTATGTTTCCCACAGCTTCAGAACACTTATTCTCTTTTCAACTTATACTCCAAGCAATTGAGTCTTTAAATTGGCATCACACTAGGTGACATGCTTAGGAGGGTACATCACTAATAACATTAAATTGCCGATTTCTCCTAAAAGAAATACAAAATAAAAAGGAACCAGACAAAAATACAGAAGTTTTCTGACGTTAATGGAGCCCACATATGAGAGTTGTGGAAATAACTGCTTGTACAATCATTATCAGCTTTGGCTTTCTTTCAACTGCCACACTTCTTTGGAAGCAGTTATGTGGCTTCTTGAGAAATTGTTTATATTTAGGTGGAAGAAAAGGGATAGAAATGGTCTGGTTGAAAGTCCCTTTAATGCAGAACTGCACAGTGCCATGAGACTCAGTTTCAGTCTTTCTTATGGCTATAGTTACTCATAGAGACCTTAGTCCAGCAGCAGAGAGTGCACACAAGATTTTTTCTTTCAGAATTACTTCATGCAGAGACTGTCCTGGTCCAGACCCTATTTCATTTTTTCTTGTAGAAGTGTAGTTTAAGATTAGGATGTAATACTTTCTTTCGGCATAACTTCAAACCTATATGCTTCCCTGTATTCCATCCACAGGGTCTAGTTTCCCAGTTCTCTTGGCTGTTTCTGTCTTCTTGTGGAAAACAGGTTGAGGATTGATCTCAGCTGCACTTCAGGTGCAAGACAAGGGTAATCTGGCACTGATAGCTGAAATGAGGAACTTGCTTCTTCTAAGAGAGTTTTGCAGTCAAAGTGTTTACATTCTACTGGAGATGGATTAAGCTTGCTTGAGTCTGTGTTCTTTGAAAAGATTTGTCTGAAAGATGGAATATTAAAAAAAAAAACAGTTGGAAACTATAGTGACTTATTGGTGATTAAAAAAATATTTCTGAAACAGTTCTTTTACCCATTAGTTTTAGTGGGCTTTGGAAAAGCATCCATATGACTTAGGACCTCAGAAATTGTGAGATCTCCTACATGTGTTTGTCATACACGTGGGTCTTGTTTCTTAGGAAAAGTCCTAGTAAAACAGATATAAAATATATTTATATGTGTTCATTGTGTACTTCTGTACTATTTTTGTAACCTTTTGGATACTTTCCAATGTCTTACTGAGTATTACAGGTCTATATGCTTTTCTGTTCAGCCTCACGTTGTGTTGCGCTATTAGATGTACACATTTTTCAGTAAAGAAAAATTTTTTTTTACTTTTATTTTGTTATTTTACAGATGCTATTACATGATAATTTCCACTAGTCATGAAACTCATGTAACAGTTTTGGTTATGGTCCCTTGAGTTTCAAAGTACAATTAGCATTCTTAGGAAAATAGCAGAGGACAAATAGCAGTTTCATGGGAAGCCCTCCAAAAAAGACTGAAATAATGGCATCTGGCCTTTACAACTTGAAAAACTATTACATTTATGTTAATGTGTGTGTATCAGAATCATCATTAAAATCAAACTAACGCTGTCAAAATGAATCATTCAAATCATGTTTTAGTATCCTTTCCTTGATTTCTTTTTTCTTTTTTTTTCCCAGTGATACAGTCATGGTTTTGAAAAATGGTTGTACAAAGGGTTTTGTGTTGGTATGAATTGATAGGATTCTGCAGCATTTTCGTAATGTTCCTCTTTTTTTTTTTTAATGCTCTTTTTGTCAGTTATTTTGCTTATTTGTGTATTTGTGTGCCGTCACGGTGCAGGTACTCTACTCCTTGTATTTTGAGACACAACAGAAGATGCCCTGTGTGCAGACAGCTGCTTGTACTTCTGTAAACTCGATTGCAAGCATTTCACACTGTTTTTTCCTGCTGTGTCCATTGCTGGCAATGAATTCAGTGCTGAGATAATCCAACTTCAATTGCTGAAGTGCTTAATTTTATCTGGTATCCTAATTTTTAGTGTGTTTATCTCAGCTGTGCCAAGAAAAAGATGTGGCAGCATTTGGATTTGTCCAAATAATAAAAAGAGTCCATAAACATTTTCATTTGGCATAGAGCAATAGAACTTTAAACGAAAAGACAAATTGTGCTGAAGGAAAAAGATTCTTAATGTAGTTTTTTTGTTGATGGCTTTGTAGAGGAGCATAGGAATGCTTTGGTACACGGGACTGAAGTGTTGTCTGAGTGAAAGCAGATGCATAGGAATGTGTAGCAATTGTATATGCGCTTCCATCTTCTAATACTTTATAGTTCAGGGACTACTGGACCCAGAGGTGGTTTCTGTGCATTTTGTACCTTTCAGAGGTGCAGTCAGTCTTTTCAGGTAGACTTCTAGCACACACTTTTAGGAAGAAAAAGCTTTTCTCATGCTATATCAGAAATTGTACTTAGCATAGTTGGGGTGGGAATAGAGCTAAATGTCCTAATCCTTTATAATTACAGATGTCCTCACAATATCTTTATTAATTAGGGTGCTATTAAGCAGAAGCACAGAGAAAACTGTTGCTCAGATGTTAAAATGCCTAGAGAAACAGATAATCATGCAATAGGTGTTTCAAAAGCACCCAATTGTCTCATTCTATCGTCTTGTCATTCCAGATTTCTAAATACGGTCTGGCTTAATTGGCCATAAAGTATCATGTTGCTGGAAGTTGGACGGGTATTCTGGTGGGGAGCAGCAAGTGGGCCACAGTGCTCTTGAGACAGTCATCCTTTTCAAACTTGAGATCCCTGCAGAGGTACAGTGGAGGGTGGCTGTGCATATGTCACTATTCTCACCCCTGATAGGTGAGGAATCTGATCTTGCTATAATAAGATCCTGTAATAAAAAGGTTATTTTCCTGGTATAAGCCTACGGCATCAAACAAAATAACACTGGGGGAGTCAGTTCTAAGCAGTTGTAATCAAACAAAAAACTTCAGTACCTAAGTTTAAGTAAAATTCAATCTGGTATATATTTTGCAGTCCCTTTGAATTTGTTTTGTAATAACACATCTGTCAGTCCTTTAAAGAGTTGCCTTAAAAATCTGTCCAATCCTTATAGTGGTGATAACATTTTATCAATTTAAATGAAAACCAGAAAAATCTAACTCTGCATCAGTGAGGCTAAAGATACACTCTTTCTCTACACAAAATGCTAATATGTGATTGATATATCCAAACACTATTTTATGTATAGCTCATCTCTTTCCCTAGTTCTGTAGAGATGTCTCATTTTTAAAAAATATTTTTAAAAATTTCCAGTTATTTGTCATATTTCTTAGGCAAATCTGATCATTAGACATAATTATATGCTTTTAGACCTTTTTTTTAAGTTCACAAGGAATTAGACTTCTAAATGTCTTATGTAGCATAGAAGGTATAATAATTATATTTTCAGATCTCGTTACTCAAAATCATAGTATCACAGACTGGGTTGGAAGGGACCTTGAGGATCATCTAGTCCAACCCCCTGCCACGGGCAGGGACACCTCTCACTAGACCAGGTTTTCCAAAGCCCCATCCAACCTGGCCTTTGAACATTGCCAGGGAGGGGGCAGCCACAGCTTCTCTGGACAACCTGTGCCACTGCCTCACCGCCCTTACAGTAAAGAATTTCTTTCTAGTACCTAATCTAAATCTACCTTCTTTTAGTTTAAACCCATTACCCTGTGTTCTATCACTACACTCCCTGATAAACGTGTTTAAGTAGAAGGAACACTAACAGGTGCAGTTAAAATTGTATAGTAGTTTTAGTTGGTTTTACAGCTGCTTTTACCTGTCTTTTCCTCTTCCAGCGTGAATAGTTGGAAGTTTTGTTTCTGGATAAAGTATTTAAAATGTGAGAGGCTTATCAGTTTTCTATTTTAAGCAGAAAAGCAGTAAATAGGCTGTTTAAAAAAAACCCACCTCACAAGTTTATATAAGTCCAAGCAGAAGCCATTATATTTTTGACATATAAAGTTCCTGTGACATCAAAATAGCACTTGTCAAAGACTTTGTCTTTGGTCTTGCCTGAGTATTGGTAGTTGTATAAACGTTGTGAAAGTTGTGTTGTAATGAAAAAGCTTCACATGTAAAAGGCACAAAAAAACTTGTTTGCAGTTGCATAGGTATATGGCTACTCCAGGTTGAATGAATCCAAGCTTAACCTACTCATGCACTCAAGGACACTCTTGACATAGAAAGGAGGAGGCACACTAAGAATTCACAAAGTAGTAATAATTAAGAGATTATCTACTGAGGTAGTGGCTCAGATACGGAGCATAAATTTCCTAGATTCTTAATTTTGGTACCTTAGTAAAATGCTGAGTTATGTTAGTGGTTTGGGTGTTTTGGTTAGGTGCTAGCTAGAAATGAATTGATTCAGAAAATCCTATCCAATAGAGCAGAAAGTAAGAGAAAGATTTCAGAGGCTAGTATGGAGAGAAGTGCTTACCAGGCACACAGAGTTCCTAACTGTTACAGGCCAGGGAAGGACACTGAAATTGTACCAAATACACAAAAAGAAGCTATCTTCTGTTCTTCCTGCTGCAGAGGCTGTCAAATGGAAAAATGAGGGTTATGCTGGGTTAAAAAAGAGGCTCCAGAAGGGAGGGTTTGGGGCTGTTACAATTTTTAGAGAGGGTAGGTTCATCTAGAAGTTTTCAGTAAGATGAAAATGCCATTTTCTTTCTAAAACTGTCTGCTATTATAAAATCAGTATCACTTTAACATGGCACTAAATTTTCCTAAGTCTCTTCTGTGTTACTGATGGTCACTCGCTCCTTAAAAAAACCCCTGGAAATACATTTCCACTTCAGCCTTTTGTGGAAGGACAGGCAGTGTAATACACAGCACAGTCTACTGGAAACCAAGATCTGAAAGTACAGGAATTTCACTATTTATTTCCCAAAAGCTGACACTACAGTTCTGAGGATTGGTGAAGAGTATGAATTTTCTAAGATTAGAAAAGACATCTCTAACTGAGAGATTAGAGGAAGAACACAGGAACCAGCCCTGCAGCTACAATCCTCAGCAATTTAAATTTGTAGAACAAGCACTTCCTCATGCATGCAAGGGTACTCTTGACATAGAAATGAAAAGGCTTGTGAAGAATTCCAGAGAGGAGAATAATTAGGAAATAGACTGAGTTAATTCTTTTTAGTACATATATTTTGTGAAGAGACCAGTCACGGTTTTTAATAAATGCTAAACCACTGAGAGAGGCACTACTTAACTGGATTTGAGCTGTTTCAATTCTCTGTGTGTGTGGGTGGCATTAGATACGTGATCGTGTCCTTGGTCTTGGGCAGTCTAAAGCCATAAAAATCAGGAGATATTTTTCTCTGACAGCTATACCATGAACACTTTTCTTTTCTCCCTCCAAGGCATTTCAGCCTCGGTGACTGGTCTTTCAAACTCGGTTTCTGTAATTTGTCAGAGTATGCTACTGAAAGAAAATGTCAACCACATTCTCTGTTGAGATTCATGTCTGTCATACAATATTAATTTTTCAACAGTATATAAGGACACTACAGATGATTTTTAGGGATGATCATTTTGATACAACATCCTTATGCCATAGCCAACAAACCTTAACATTTGGGAGGTCTTTTTTTTATGTCATGGGCATAAGAAATCACTAGTGCTTTGTCTGGTGAACCACCACATTAAATGCAGCAGAGGTGTGGGGCAGTGTGTGTTTTTCTACAAGCATCTCTGCTTTCCATAGAATCATTTAGGTTGGAAAAGACCTTTAAGATAATCAAGTCCAACCATAAAGCTTACACTGCCATTTCCACCACTAAACCACATCACAAAGTGCCACATTCTATTCGGTTTATGTGGTCTTGGTAGCTGGGGGCTACAGGAGTGGCTTTTGTAAAAAGTTTCTAGAAGTTCCCCTGATGTGGCAGCACCTTTGGCTTAATATATTTAAGAAGAAGAAATAAAACTGATGCACAACAGCAGTCAGAGAGGGGAGAGAGAATATGTGAGAGCAACAAGTCTGCAGACACCAAGATCAGTGAAGAAGGATGGGGAAGAGGTGCTCCAGGCACCAGAGCAGACATTCCTCTGCAGTCCATGGAAAAGACCATGGTGAGGCAGGCTGTCCCCCTGCAGCCCCTGGAGGGTAATGCTGGAGCAGATATCTACCTGCAGCCCACGCAGGACCCCATGCCCAGAGCTGGTGTATGTCCCTGAAAGAAGCTGTGACCCCATGAAAAGCCTACACTGGAGCAGGCTCCTGGCAGGACCTGGGGACCCATGGAGAGAGGAGCCCATTCTACAGCAGGTTTGCTGGTAGTACTTGTGACTCTGTACGGGACAGACATATGCTTGAGCAGTCTGGTACTGAAAGAGTGTGCCCCTAGAAGGGACCAGACTGCTGGAGCAGTTTGTGAAGGACTGCATCCTTTGGAAAGGAGCTGTGTAGAAGTTTGTGGAGGACTTTCTTCTGTGGTCGGGACCCCACAGCAGAGCGAGGGAAAAGTGTGAGGAGGAAGAAGCACCTGAGATGATGTGTAATGAACTGACCACGATCCATATCCCCCCTGTGCTGCTGGGGTGGAAAAGTTAGAGAAAATTGGGATTGAAGCTGACTCAGGGAAGACGGGATGGTGGGGAGATGATGTTTAAAAATTTTGGGTTCATTTTTCATGGTCCTACTCTGGCAATAATTTAAATTAATTTTCCTGACTTGACCCTGTTTTGCCCATGACAACAATTGCTAGGTTTTTAAAACAGATTCGTAAAGTCAAACTTCAAACTTTGCTCAGCCATGTTAGAAATTTCCCAACATGAATAATCATTAAGCAATATTGCAATATTTTATCTTGTTTCAATTTATTTGCTTATGTCAAAGATTATAGGTAAATTTGGTGTAGTTTCAAAAGAGCATCTTAAAATATTTCACTTGTCCAGGAAAAATTCGGAGAATGATTCCATAGTCTGGCACTGAGGTCACTCACTCCTGTGTTCCAGTCACTATACTTTTAAATCATTTTAACAAGGTTGTTTTAATGGTCTGGGCTGAGAAGAGTACCTCTTATGGCAGTCTTGATTGAGAACCCAACATCAGGATTTCTCTGAATTAATATTTCTGACATGCCCAGGCACCGCCTTAAATTTTCAGAGATGTATTTAAGCACCAGATGTCAGGTATGGGCATTATTCCTCTTTCCCTATGTAATGGTGATTGGTAGCTAAGTCTATGAAACCAGTGCCAGAACATTGGAATGTCGTGTTTTGGATGAAGAAAAATGTATCCTTTAGAATTCAGATATTCATTTTTACCTTTGTATCCATCTGAACTATTTAATGAATGTTACTCTGATTCAATTGTTCATTAAAGGGAAATTGTCCAGCTGTGAAGGAATTTACCACATTTCTGAGAAGTAGTGTCTTTCTAGCTGACATATGCTGTGCATCTAGAAGTTGAAGTACACCAAATCACTAATAGTTCTTGAAAATTGTTTCTTCCATGCTTGATGTATCTTGGAATTCTTCACAGTGTTGAAGTATTAACAGTCTGCAACTGAGCAGAAATATGTGACACAATGTTTGAGGCTAGATGGTTCAGCCTAAACCTTTGTTCATTCCTTGAATGAAACATGAACGAGAGCTTTCAGCAGGTTTACCAAAGTTCTGTTCATTTGAAGTTTTTCTTTTTTAAGTTTCAGCAGGTTTCCAGACAAGAATATGGAACATAACACAGCGTTGGCTCTTCAGGGCAAACCTTTCAACTGAAGCATGTAACACAGTACTTCCACTTTAAAATTCTCTGATTGGATCTAAATCAAGATTATCCTTCTCTATGGAAGGCACCAAAAAGGTTCAGGCAACCTGTAACATCCACTGAGCTGCCTTTTGAACAATCAAAACTAGTTTTGAAGGATATCTTACCTTTCCCCTATAATGCACCCCACTACAAATCATGCGATTCTTAGTCTTACAGAGATCCTTTTGCTGTCAGGCATGTTGACTACCCATCATTTCACTGCTTTTGCAAGCATGCATTCTTGGTGTGGGGTGTATGCAATTCAGATGAGGTTAATTGGAGGCACTGGAGCCCTGTTTTTCTCATTTTCCTATCCATAGCAGGAGCATGCAATGTTGTACTGGCAGCCTTTAAATTTCTTAAAAAAGCTAAAATGCATATTTATGGTGAAGCCCAGTTGTTAATTTAAAATCAATTTATTAAACCAATAAAGCTTGTTTGAGCTATATATATGTATATGAGAGGGAGAAGACTGTTCTTGTAAAGTCTTTGAAGAAGCTATGAAAACCAACTTTGATAGTGTTACAAGTTCTAAGACTGTGACTAAGGATGTATGGTATCAGTTGTCCCATACCATTGCTGAAATGAACTACAATAAACTGCCGTATTACGTGACCTATAGGTGGTATTAGGCGTTTTATTACCTTTTTGCTATCCCCTTGAGCTCTAGACCTTTATTAAAGATTGTTTACAGAAGTTATTGAATGCCACTGGTTTTATTTTTAAAGCACTGAAAGGATGGCATTAACGTCCCTTCAACATAAAAGGAAGGAATGAGATAAACTTTAAAACCACAATCTAAGTGCAAGACGAAGTAAGATAAATATAAAACAAACTTGTACATTCTTCCTTTCCAAGAGCCTCTTTACATGCCAACGTGTCTGCCATTACTATAACAGCTTCTGTCAGAGTAAATTGGAAAGGAAAAACATTAAAAGAGTAATTCACTGCACAAAAATGCTTCTTTAGAGTCACATTAGGCACAGCCTCTGAATACAATGTTTGCTTTCATAATGTATTTACTGCTTTGATGGATGTTATGGGTATAAGGATGCTAAATTGGGATGGAACATTTTTGATTATCGGCATCATAGGTCTTGATGGAACACTGTAGGTATCACTTGGGTTTTGTGATTGAGACCATGGTTTTGATTTCCTTGTATTGACAGCTTTTATGTCTTCAAGGCTTCTGCTTTGTCCCCTGCTCTGCTGTTAATATCATTGTGGTGACTTCCCATGAGCTACTTCACTCCCCTAAAAAACTTTAATTATACATATTGAAAGGTATTTGTAAAAGAAAAATTGCCTTAGTATGAAGTAGAGGTCAGAAACATAAAATTCTGTTTGTTTATTTTTTAATTTTAAATTGAAAATTCAGGCAGCTTGAAAGAAATACATGGGGCCATGGCCAGTGTGTAATTTTGGGACCAACAATCTATTTGGTCAGAGATACTGAGATTGAAGTGTATATCCTGGCTACTGGCTATTTGTGGCCTGAATGAATTTGAGATTACCTGTTTAATAATTTCTATTTCTATTTTGGTCAATTTCTAACACCATTCTTCATTGGTGAATAATAATAAATACTGATTTTGAATGCTATTTCACTGGAGAGATGGATTTAAAAGTTCTTCTTACCTATTTCAAATTGGTCCGGGTAAAAATTACATGGGATTAACAGTTGATCCATAGTCTGTCTCACCTGAAATTATTGACTATAACTAGAGTGATACAATAATTGGTTTTAAAATATAATTTCTCTGAGGTTATTGTTAACAACAGATTTTAGTTCATTCCTAAACTGATTTTTTTTTGTTTGTGTGTAAGTTTCTGACAACATGCTTCCTTGGAATTTAGTTTCCTACTAGGTCATCGATTTCCTCCAAGCCATGACAAATTAGGTTATTTTTGTGTGACTTGGTGAAGATTCTTTTAGTCTACCTGTTGTATTGCAGCTATGAAAATACTTGCTTAATCAAAAGATTTCTGTGCCCTCGGGTACAATATGTCACAAATTGTGTGTCATTACTAATGTACGCAGTTTCTGCTGGCCGGAACATCTGCCACTTATTTGGAAAGGTGTAGAAAAATTCACTATACAGTAATTGGATAATAAAGCTATTGAGCTGGAGATAATTGCTTGTGCTAAACTCTAAATTTCTTTTGCTGCAGGCCAAATCTCTATTCAGATCCTTGACTCATCTTTCTGATGAATTAAATCAATTTTGATTTTTACTACTATGTTGAATGTTAGTAACTGTTGCTCTTTTTTGATAATTTGCTGATAGCTGATGGTTTAAGTTGGTCCTATTTTTTGTTTTTGTTTGCTACTAAAGTGTAAATCTAACTATACTTAGATTTGTTACAAATAGTCTTACACACTCTTAGTGCATAAAGTTCTGTTTGGTCTTCAGCAGTTTCCTTTCATGAGTGTTGTACAGATAGATGCCACTTCTCTAAAAGGATACTTAGTTTTCATTAGAAAGGCAGTGAATTTTTAGGACAGAGAAAAAGGTTAGGTTTTATTAGCAAGCAGTTCAATTTGCCCTTTACACAAGTTAAAAATTATTTTATTGGTTTTATCGCAACTGAAACACTTTTGGATTAACAGATAAAATTATTTAGGATCAGTGATAAAATTACTAGTTGTTAATGCTTTGGACTTCACAGATTTTTTCAGGAATACCAAGCAGCATTATGACTGACTGTGACTGGAGAGTATCATAAACCCTTGTAGAATAAATTCCGTTCAACAGATTGATTTTGGAGGAGGATTTGTTAGTTTTTCACTAAATGGTCTGTGCTGAACAGTTACTATTGTGGTAATAGAAAGTTTGCAAGATCAGAGTTTGTTTTAAATAGACCTCAGTGTTGATTCCTGCAGGGCTTCTGAGAGAAGGAGTTAGAGAAGAGCAATCCTGTGGGGAGGAATAAATGTTCATTAGAAAAAAGTAAGCTTTGTTAGAAAAAGACTCCTTGTAGCCCACAGCAATATTACTCATGATTTCATTCACTGAAATATTGAATTTTTATGAGTATTTTCATCTGTTTCTTCCCTGGGGTATCTAACTGACTTTTCTGCTTTTTCATCAGTATTGTCTATCCCTATATGCTGCAACACTTTCTTTCGCCGACGGTGACTCACTGACCCCGCCACAGATTTCCCTGCTTTATCTGCCAAGGCTGATAATTATTTTACTAACAAGTGCTAGCTCAATAATGTTTAGTCACTCAGGCCTCCTCCCTCATTATTTTTCTTCCCTGGGGGCAACAGATCTCTCTGTTCCCACCTGGGGTTTAAAGATATGAAAATTCATTCAGATCACAGTTATCTTTCCTGCTATCTTCCTTGATTAACAGTATGGTAAGCTGAACTGAAGTTTGCAAGAGCAGTTGGTATAAATGGCTTGCCCACTCACTGTCTACTTTGAATCCAGCTTGATACCCTGCTTCTGTGAGGCAAACAGAAAAATTGAGCAGTTTTAATTACATGTAGACATCAATATCGTGTTCTGAATACTGTTAGTAACTTCATCACCTTATTCTAAGGAGCATGCTGCCAGAACTGCTCACTTCTGTCTTTTCTCAGCTCTCAGCATGAGCCTTTCAAGTTGAGCCCAGGAGCCCTGGCACACAGAGGATGTTCCTAGTTGGTGATTATTACTGTCATAGCCACTAGGGACCATAGCTATGGAGCATTAGACTTTGCCCCAAGAAACTTACAGAGAAATGGTGAAGTTACCTTAGAAGAAGTTCATTCTTAACTAAAAGTTCAAAAGATAGGAGAAATACCAAACTTCTCAAGATCTCCAGTCACTCCTTGAGGAAACTAAATGGGCTGTTCAATAGTCATTTGGGATCAAGCAGAGGGTTTCAGAGACCCATGGTACATAACATAGCTGATTTCAGTGGCTTGAGGGGGACATTTTCCAATACAGTTTTATTAATTAATATTTTTATGGTTGAACGGAAGCACCAAATTTGAAAATGCAGCACTTTAACTCACTCTTCTTTGTTGTGTAGGAGATCTCTCCTGAATTACTAGTGTTAGCAGCAGCAGTATTGACACAGGGTTTAGATAACCGTTGTAATGAAGTGTAGTAGATCCCACATATAATGCGTTGGACAGAAGGGAAGAAGCTGTTTTGTCTATCTGTGAAATGAAAAATCCACAGGGACAATTTTGCTAGTACTAGCTCATTGCTGGGCGCTGGTCTATATGACCTTCAAATGTCCCTTCCAACTGAAACTATTCTATAATTCTAAGAAGAAAGTGTCAGATGAATTGAGAGTGCTATTGGTGTCAGTCTGTAGTTTAACAAAGTATCTGGGTCTAAGACTGCCTATTTTTTAATTATTTTAATATTTTGATATAATTTCCTAGGAGACCCTTGTGGTGAGAAAAATGGGTACTTGTGAAAAAATACCTAATATCTATTTCAGTGGAAACTGTTTGTCAGGTACATGTGATGAGATTCTCCAGGCTAGATATGCAGTGAAGAAATGTGTCCTTGAGCTCCATTCTCCTTTTGAAGGTGGAGCCATGATCAGCAGAGCCAAATATATAATTCACCTCATTCAAAAGACAATGTCAAAAATAAATCAAATTAATAAACCATGTAGATCATCCATTGGCTATGGAAGGGACCCATGGGGACAGTTGTGTCTGTGTATATAATTCAGATGTCTAAACTTAGTGAAACTAATAGCGAAAGAAAATTGTGCTCTATATTGCCATTTGGTAACCTTAAATGAGGGAGTGGAAGTCAAATAGGAAGCTACAGAAATCAAAGTTGCCTGTTTTGCCTTTGTGTGTGTGTGTGTCTGTGTATGTGTGGTATCATCAGTCTAAATTCTTTTACTTGACTTAGCATTCAGGAACAAAACCGCACATTTCTGTTGTTGGAGGAAATGGGTGGCAGAAACATTGCTTGTCAGATCCCAGTTGACTACAGCAGTTGAGTCATACTTGGTTTTAGCTGATCTGGGCTTCCTACAAATGGGGATGTGTAACTTCATTCAGTGGCTGTCAAAAGAACAAAACTGCTTCCTTTGTATAAGAAGTTTGACATGAAGTTTTTGTGGGTGAAGTTTTTGTGGGTGCCTGTTCTGTGTGAAATACAGTTCCTTAAGCGTGGCAACTGATGGATTCCAAGCGGTGCCGAAAGATTCCCTGTTTTGTTTTTTTTAATTCAAAGTACATTCTTATATTTTAGTTCACAGTTAGGTTCCTGTGTCTGAGGTAATGAAATATTAAAACTTTTTTTACCCTGATTTTTCAGTTCAGTCCTTCACTAATTTAACAGTGATAGATAGATGAATTTGAAGAGCACATTTTTGCTGTGTGACTGAAAAGGATTTCTAACAGAGGAAATCTTCAATATTTAGACATTGCTTTTTTGGGAGGGATCTGATGTAACTTCATGTTCTAGCTGCTGCCTAATTTTCAGCCCTAAATTATATGACCAAAGCTAAAGACCAAGCATGAAACTTCTTAAGCATTCAAAACTGAAAGTTACGATTTTGCAAAGCTCATCTTGAGTCAATGGGTCCATCTGGAAAAAAGCTCAGTCTTTACTTTTGGGCAGATGGGGAATGCAGCACAAGATCTATGCTCTACCATACAGGGCTTGTAGAACGACTTGTTATTGCGAAATTATTTAGAGATAAGGTACTTGGGGACTGGTGAGAGAGATCTGTATTTAGGAAATCATAGGAAAGACTAAGGACAATTCCCTAGAAGACACTGAATTGAATGATTTGAAGAAGTAGAAGGAAGACCAGGTAACACAGAAATAAGGATTAATACAGTTTCAGGAAGACCATTATGTTTCAACATGTTGAATGCAGCTGGCTGGCTGAAGAAGATTAAGCTAGGCTGTATAAAGTATATTGCAGTGGATAGATTGATTGCCTGTATTATAAGTAATCTCAACATTGGCCAGAAACTCATGAGGAAAAGAAAATAAATTATTCCCATTGCTCTGAAAATATGTTTATTACCTTCCCAGATCTGGACCTTAAATTCTTATTCTTTTCCTGCAACGATGCCACAATGCATCTACCCCACATCCCAGTGAAGCAGTGCTAGACCCGTGTTTGATTTTTGTGTAAATGCACACATGCTTTTTCTTCTGTCTACCACATAAAGACTTTGTAAGTCCTTTATAATGAGCTTCCAAATACTACTTTTGTTGCTAACAGATTGCAGCTAAGCTGAAGTGGGATCTATGGTAAATTAAAACTACTAATTTTACTTAACTTTTGTTTGAGGTCTCAAGCATAAATTTCAGAAGTGCTTATGTCTGTCAAAAATTAAAGTCTACCAGTAGAAAAATGAGTTACTGGATATCAGCCAGTTAAAATACACAAAACCATAAATCTGATATCTCCAGCTAACTCCAAATGCTGCAGAACCTCATTCTGCACAAACCTCTTTTCAGGAGTTAAGGAGTAATTTTATGTCATGAAGTGCTGAGTTGTTCTGCACTGGTTGTGGGCAGAAAGGCCATGTTTTGTGTGGCCTGAACAGTTTTCAACTGAGTTCTAACCAGGAACATGCTTATTTTACTCTGATTTTAGGTTCAACTTGACAGACATTGCAAAGAATGAAAACAAATGCTTGTAACTTCTGTACAAGGGTAGAGGGGTCTTTATGTGTGAAAATCACTGGCAAGGATGTAAGAATTAGAATCTAAATTTTGTTGATATTTGCACTATTTTCATATATAAATGTCCTGAAACCAGAACAATTAAAATATATGACTTGTCACATATGTAGCATATGAATTCATATATATATGCACATGTGAATATATATAGATCCATGCTGGGTTTTATGTCTTTGTATTTCATTTTTAAATGCAATAATAAGTACCGAAGCACATTGTTATATAGCAGGTATCTCTAGAGGTAAAATGTTCAGGATTGAAATGAGTGGTTGTCAGGATTTTTGTTTCTTGGCTGAACGATGTGCTAGATGTCAAGTCATAAGTTGTTTTATTGACTTTCCCAGCAGGGAAATAAATCAGCAAGCTTTTTATAGCATTTGCAATGATTGATCTTGAGTGGCTTTCAGCAGAAGAAAATAGCAAGCAGATTGTACAAGGATTAAGATAACCTGAAATGCTTTGATTGGACTGTTTGTAATACAGTACCATTGAGATCCCAACAATCTACTTTACGATACAGAAAATGTGTTGGATTTACTTTTGGCATAGTTGGATCAGAGACAAGCAGCTAAGCAAATGTTTTCTCAGTACACAAATGACTTGTAACCCTACTATGTATATTGTGTAATTACACCAAAATGTTTGTTTCACATATTACACAATGAGAACATATAACACAATGAGAACACACTCATCCAAGTCTAGAGCCCCGAAGAAGCAGCTCTGAAATACTCTGTTTCATGACAGTATTTAAAGCTTTTGTGTGATTATGACAGTGCATTTGTTTAGTTTATAAAACACTTGAAACTTCACATATTTGAAAAGATGAATCATGCCAAAATTGTGAATAAATACAATTTTGTTTTGTCAGCTCTTTGGAAATATGATCACTATAGTGCATTGATTTTTATTTTGGTCCTCCTTGAGTATTGAATGTAATGTCTTTCGAAGTGCAATCTATGTGCTGCTTTTGCATTACAGCTTGTGCCATCTTTGGCATGCAGTTTATCAGTGACTGGATAGAAAAATGATTGAAAGCTGAGTCACAGACAGGCACATACATAATTATTTGAAATTCTGTTTCTTAACAAGTTTTTGTTAATCTTTTCACTTCAAAAGGAATTGGAATAAAAGTTGACTATTGGCATTCTCTTCCAAGCTGTCAACCCATGAAAAATACTGACAAAGGGCTATGCAAAGAAGTTTTCAAAGTATCTGAGAGAAATTCTCTGATCTACTTAAAAATAGGTAGGATTTTTTGGTGGCATATGAAAACGCTACCTAAAAGTCTGTGATCCTCTCATAGCTCCACGTCAAGAAACAGTAAAATGTCTTACACAGCAGTGTTCTGTTTTTCTTCTCTTGCTCCAGAGACCACACTTCCAATCAAGGCAGAACAGCCTTATCTGGAGAAAATGAGAGCAACCTGCCTTGTATCTTTTCATAGAGGAAGAGGAGATGGTCGGTCTGTCTTCTAGCAGCAATGTGAATATATCCCTCTGTTACCTTTGTTTTTTAATACAGGCATTTAGTATAAAGTGTTAAACATTCCAGGTCAAGTAAGTATTTTGATTTGAAATGCTTTTTTCTTGCAAAAATGAAAGAAAGAAGGACTTGTGGTTTAGGTTAACATGAACTGAAGCTTTCTTGGTTTTTTGCCAAATAACTTGAAAAAACCCATGTGGGTCTGGTCAAGACACACAAGTAAAGTTGGTTTTTTTCCCTCATTTAGGTTAATTATTGGACTGTGATGTCATAGAGTCATCATGTTGCTGAGTAAATGTATAACAGTGCACTTGATTGTAGTTTGCCATTATTTCCTCTGTTGTTCTGGCATGTTCTCCTTCATGGAAAACCTTATCCACTTGGAGGGTTAGCGAATGAATCTTCTCCCTTATTTTGAAATCTTGACATTACTGTTGTGCTTTATTTATCCCTTTGTTATGCCACAAGTTTCTATCATAAGATAGAAAGAAAACCAAAAAGGCTTTGATAGGAGGAATCACTCTAGGCTATGCAGCCATGTTATCCCTTTGTCTGAGTTCAGATTTATAGTTCTAATAATATCGCTAATGTTTCTGAAATGCTTACTCCAAATCAGTTCTTCCAAAGAAAAGGGATACAACAAACCTCACTTTTTTCTTTTTTTCTTGATTTTTTCTTTCCCCTCCCCCTTTTTCCCTTCCCCCTTTTTCCCCTTCCCCCTTTTTCCCCTTCCCCCTTTTTCCCCTTCCCCCTTTTTCCCCTTCCCCCTTTTCCCCCTTCCCCCTTTTCCCCCTTCCCCCTTTTTCCCCTTCCCCCTTTTTCCCCTCCCCCCTTTTTCCCCACTATCTCCTTTTTACCCTCAAAAAAGACTTATTTGTTTCTTAAATAGAAATTCTAATGTGTTCTTGTGGAGGTTTAATCCTTGCTGGAGGCCACATGCCCGCCAAAGCCACTCTATCATTCCCCTTTTTAGCTGGACAGGTGACAAAATACATACTGAGAGGCTTAGGAATTGAGATAAGGATGGAGTGATCATTCTGTTTTGTCACAGGCAAAACAGTCAACATGGAATAAGAAAAACCCCATCTAAGTTACTACATCACACATACACACACTCTCTCTCTTTCTGCAGCCAGAGTAGGATAATGAGAAGTAAAGGTCACTTCTGTGTGGTGCAATTTGTCAGGCCCAGAGTGCTCCAGTCTCATCCCCCATGGAGTCACAAGTTCCCTCAGCAAACCTCCTCTGGTGTGAGCCTCTTTCTCCATGGGCTGCAGGCCCTGCCAGAGGTTTGCTTCAATGTGGGTCACAGCTTCTTTCCTATGTTTCCACTTGCTGAACATGGGGCCTCTCCATGGGCTGCAGGTGGGAGTCTCTGCTCCCCATCACCTGTGGGGTGACAGCTGCTCTACCATGGTCTTCTCCATGGGCTGCTGGGAAAGCTTCCTTTCTGGTGCCTGGAGTGCCTCCTTCTCTCACTTCTTCACTGACCTTGGTGTCTGCAGAGCTTCTTACATCTTCTCACTCCCTTCTCTGGTGGCAAAAAGTGGCTGCTTGCATTTTTTTTTTTCTCTTAAATGTGATTCCCAGAGGTGCTATGACCGTCTCTGATTGGCCTTGGTCAGTGGTGGGTCCAGCCTTGAGCCCAGATGGTATTTACTCTCTCATGCCTACAGAGAACTTCTAGCTGTTTTTCTCAGAAGCCACCCCTGTAGCCCCGCCCCCCCCTCCACCAGAACCTTGCCACACAAACCCACAACAATTCTAGAAAACTTTTCTGTGTAGGACCTTTGAAGATACTCCTTGTAAAATTCCTACTAAGAAATCACTCCAAGTTCTTTGGAAAGGACAGGACAAAGCTGACTCTGCTGGAAATCTTGTGAGTCCATTTGCATCATTTGTTGTTGAAAAGGTGCTGTATGGTAGTGCTGTAGAGGTACTCTTTTATTTTCAGTGTAATAAAGTACAGCTGAAGTGAAATTGAGTAAAAAAGTGAAATTGAGTAAAAAAAATCATCAAGGAAAAATCTGGTTCTAAATCAGATAAATCAGATTACAATAATTCAAATACATGTCAATGAATTTGAAAGACACAAGTGTGTGAGTCTGTATCTCCACTGACAACACCGTTGATGATCGACTGGTACAGTACCAAAAGAAAACAAATTCTAATGACTACAATGAAACAGGTGGAAATATAAAGTGCAACTTGTTATCTAAATGCACTTTGGAAAAATATTTCTTAAGATTTTAATGTTTTATTTATAATCAGAATCAACGTCTTTGTTGACAAGGTACTTTCTAATTAGGAAAAAAAAAACAGGTATCAGGAAAGAATGGCATATTCCATACAGCCTAACTGCTTGCTTGTGGGGCCTCTTATCCCAGTCTTCAACATCACTAATTTATCATTCAGTACTATTTGTAGTCTTTCAGGTGCTCTGGCAATGTATATGTCAAGATGAAAGGCTGAGTATTAAATCCCTTTTTCTCTGTTCTTTTAGATACAAAAAAAAAATTAAAAACTATTATTTCATTTTTCAGTGAAAGATACTGTTGGTATACAAAGTAAAAATCTGTATTTAATATGTGTGTGTGTGTGTGTGTGTGTATGCATGCTTATATATTATAAACAAATGGGAGCCATCCCTTATTGACAGGAGCTAGGAAGAACAGACATTTCTTGATGTGTCTTTCTAAATATGAACCCCATAAAATGCATTTGCTGGTCCCGCAATTATTTTTCTCTTAGGGATTTGGAGATAGTTTATATGACTCTCTTCTGCACACTTTCAGAAAACCTGGTTTAAAAAACTGAGCCCTCTTTCCTGAATACCTGTCTTCCACACCAATTGTCCAATTTCTTCCAGTGAAGTTGAGGAAAGAGGTAAAAGCATTGCTATCTCCTTATCAAAATTGGAGTTCACATCTATAACTGCATACCAGGTAGAGGCTCTGGTCTGGCCTTTATCTTCTTGAAAATGACAGACCACTTTGCTTTACAGTTTTGAAAAAAACAAAACAAGTTAACTTGTAGGTCTAACTGCTTTTCTTGTGGGACTCTATCTGTGGATCATCACTGATCCACAATATACAATGAAAAAGACAGTTCTTGGATCACTGAAGGCAAAGTAGGTGATTTCCGTCTGGCCTAGTAAAATCTGAATAATTTTACAGGTGAAATAAGAGCAGAATGTGGCTAAATAGATTCTAAAATGTTTCATACTTTAAATCGTGGATGTTATACCTCAGATTATTTGCCTTTTCTGATTGTCCTTTCCTCTTTTGTCCATCTGTCTTGAAAACATCGTTCCATATCGATGCAGGACACAAAGAAATGCCAAAGCTTGCACATAACTTCTCTTGATATCTTGTTTTCTGGATGGCTGAGAAGTGCAACTGATACTCAGGAAATAAAGTGTGGAAAAAAGTCTTTTATCTGTTAAAATGCTGTTTCCTACACTGGGGGGAGCTTTTTGTGCAGGGGTCTGTCCTCCCGTCCTTTTGGCACTGGTAGTGTAGATAGCTGCTTTGAGCAGTTTAATATTGAACATTGTACAAACTGCAGATTTGGATGAGGAGCTTTTTCCTTAATTCACAGATCAGTTTAGTGCACTTGGATTTGTCCCTCTGCAGCCCAGGAACCTAGTGGAGAGATTACATTCCCCTGCCAGTTTTCTTCCATGTTTTGGTGTTCCTGTCAAGGCCTTGTTCAGTTGGTTGTTCCATACCCATGTAAGTCTGAATTGGCGGATGCCATTTCATGGAGGATTTCAGAAAGAGTCTTGTATCCTAAGTAGATAATTCTCCTATCCTTTGGCCATTAGCCAGGGAAAGCACTGGCATTTGCCTAAACTCTGTATTGATTATTAGCTTTGTGTTAGCAGGGGGATGAGAGACAGATGTTGATGGCAACCTATGCTGCAGCGTTCATGGCACTGTCAAGTAATATAGATAAAAAAAGAGAAGTGAGCTGCATGGGATGAATTGCTGAAAGACAGCTTCTATTTGAGTCACATATGAAGGTGTGCTTTCATGTGTGCAAGTCATGTGGAGATACAACACATGGTGTTGAGGCAGAGACTTAATGCATTCAGGCACTGGCAGAATGAAGATGATTAATCCATTTGGAGCATGGTAACGGTTTTGTCTTGGTTCCTGTATTTCCTATTTCCCTATCCATCTGCCTCATTTAAACAATATACTTTAAATGGAGGCATTATATAAGATTATTCAAGTTTTCCTTTGATAACCATTGCATCAGGGGCCTCTTTTCCCACCCCATGTTGACTGAGAAACTCAGTGTGTGTGTGTGTGTGTGTGTATTTTGCTGTGAATTGATATTTCCTCCCTTGTTTGCAGCTGGTGGTTTGAATGTTTTCACAATCGATTTTAATGTATTTCAAGACCATTTCTAAACCAGACTATGAAATTCCTCTTTTGTAAGTCTTCCTTAAGTTTTTTAATTGAGTTTATAATACATACATTATAATATTCAGGAAAATAACATTGGGGAAATGCAAGTGCATGTAATTTGTTGAATGGACCATAGTGAAATATTTAATTCAGACTATTACAGAGGGTGATATTGAGACTCTATAGGGTACTAACCTATGGAAGATCTAACAAACTGTGATGAAAATATATAATTTTAACAGACGTCATTCAGGAATGCTGCTGCGAAGTATAGTGTACAAGATTCCAATCTGTTCTGATAGTTACAATATTTTTGTAGTAATTCAGGGGCTTAAACTAGTAAAATGCAGTCTTAAGGAGGAAAAGATTGTGTCTTCTGTTATTTTAGGATCTGTGCAAAATTGTTTTGTTGAGAAGCATTGACTGAAATTGTTTTCTCACTGGGCTACTCTGTGCCAAAGCTGAGCATTGCTGCTGTCAAGTACTCTTTCTCTGAGCTTTCTCATTATTACAAACATTCAGCATCAATGCAGACTCATTAACAGCCAAATTAAAATCTGTGCAAAAAAGTTTTAATTAGGTCAGCTGAAGGAACAGAGCTATAGGAGCCTAGACAAAGATGAACAATAGTTGTCTTAGAACTGAAGGATCACAGCTGTAACAAACCCTGGCTTTTCTCATTTGGGCTCCATCAGAAATGAAAAATTGAATAATCTGGGTAGTGCATAACTGCAGTAGCTTGATGAGGAACCTCCTCTTTTAAAACTTGAGAGAACCTCAACCCCATAACTTGCAATTCCTCTGCAGCGGTCACTTCAGGCTTCATTGTTGTTTTAATAAATTCAGTTTCATCTATGTGAAAATAGACAAATATTAACAGTGATGGATCCTAAAAGGATGGTTGTTATGCTGCGGTCTTTCTTGCACTACTATTGCTGTTTTCTCATTTGTATTTTACCAATGTAAACCAATAATCAGAATTTCTGTGTTCCCATGTCTGCTGCTTTTGGAGATTTCCACTACCATAAATGACAATCATCCTATTTGTAGCTAGAAAAAATATCACAAACCTTTCTCATCAATAGAATTTTCAGTTGTAATTGTCCAGCTGTATTGCTTATTATGATAATTTTTTTTATGCCATTTATTAATGCCATTCTCTGAAGCACAGTGAGTTAAAACTTATGATACAAACTATCTCGCTCAGTCACAAAGTATAGTAGTGTGCTTTGATAATTGGTTCAAGAGAGTAAGGTATTTGGGATCTGCAGGATCCCAGAGGATGATCAGAACAGGCCACTGATGCCTTGCTTGAAGAAATCTGGGCTTTTGAGCTGAAGAACATTTCCACTAGCTGGTATCACTATAGTATATGACAGTAAGACTAAAGTACAAGGAGTTGAACAGTAACTGTAATATTTACATATCTCTTTTTTCTTGTAGTATTGTTTCATCCATTCTTTCACAAAGTTTAGCCATTATAAAATAAATGCCTTTTCCAAATTGTTTTCCTATTGCAATGCTCTGTCTTGTTAGATGTTTTGTGCTTACGTGTGCATGTTTTATAAGCACAGACAGAAATGAAATCTATCATAAATTATAGCAGTTACCAGTGAGAATAAATCAAATCTTGAAAAATAATTCAGTGTGCTCCTGGGAACAATTTGGATGCAATTCACTGCTGAAACCTGTGGAAAACAAAGTATCATGACTGCACTGGTGATTAAATCTATCTTAGTATGAGCTGAGAACAGAAATACTCTATTTAATGTATTTCTGTGTCCTTTTATGTTTTATAGAGGAGTGTTGTGTGTCCTCCTGCCAATATTTTCCTCTTATTAAAAAAAAAAACAGAAAAAAGGTCTGGTTCATTTGAAATAGGTGTTAAAAATGAAGTTATTAATCTCTTGATTTCTACCTTGTTTGTATTGTGTCTGGGGAACATATTTTTTACTTTCAGTTATTTCTCCTGTCCTGCTTTTACACCCATTAGGACTAGAAAGTCTTGTAGTCTTTAAGTCTTAATACAGTTTCTAATGCCCTAAGACAAAAGGTCAGATCAGGGCTGGTACAGATCAGGGCTGGTACGTATCAGTCTAACTCTCTTGGAATCCATGGAATTAAGACAATTTGCAGCTATGTAGGATTTGGCATAAAGGGTATGACACTCTCTCACCTATATGTGAGATGCTTGAGTATGTCCAGAGAAGGGCTACAAAGCTGGTGAAGGGTTTAGAAGACAAATTTTATGAGGAACAGCTGAGGGAGCTGGGATTTTTTAGTCTGGAGAAAAGGAAACTGAGAAGAGACCTCATCGCTCTCTGCAACTACCAAAGAGGTGGTTGTAGTGAGGTGGGGGTTGGTCTCTTCTCCCTGGTAGCTAGTGACAGGACAAGGGGAAACGGTCTGAAGTGTGGTCAGGGGAAGTTTAGGTTGGATATAAGGAAAAATTTCTTTACTGAAAGGATTAGATATTGGAACAGGCTGCCCAGGGAGGTTGTTGAGTCACCATTCCTGGAGGTGTTTAAAAGAAGAGTAGAAGTTATACTTGGTGATATGGTCTAGTGTTGGACCAAGTAGGTACGGCTGGATAAATGGTTGGACTCGATGATCTTGAAGGTGTTTTCCAACCAAAACTACTCTATGATTCTATGATATTGAAAGATCAGTACTGAAGTTGTGAAATGAAGCATTTGAAAGATTAGGAAATGACCAAATTAAACAGCTTTGATGCTACTGGAATGATGTTTGAATTCTTGCTTTAAGTTAAGAGATGTGCTTAGGTATTTTCCTGATTAGGAAACCTTTTATTGAGCTTTGTATTCCACTTTTTGAGCTAGAAATGAAGAAAATATTGTTTGCTGCAAATGAGAGTAGTACATATGCATGTAAAAAAAAGAGGATAGGAAAGACACGTAAGATATTTTAATTTCATTATTAATTAACATTCATATTAGCTACTCTGAGATTCATGTTTTCACCATTATGTCTGCCTCAATCAGGGCTTGTACTGAATTATCCATAGATAGAATTTATTTCAGCTGTTTTAATGTAGTTCCTGTAATTTTTTTCTGTAAAATTCTAAAGCAAAAACTAAGTAAGACTTCCCAGGCTAAAAATATTAATACTTCAGAACAATTACTATATTCTAGAAGTTTACTGTTTTGCTGATATTCCCTCAGAAAGCCTTGCACAGTTAGGGGTACAGAAATAATTGCAGATGCCCGATTTAGGTACACGAAAAAGTAGCTCTTTCTAGAGGGCACTGTGTTTCTCTGGATCATATTAATACATATATTTTAGTTGTTGTCATGGTAACTGCTATATGTAAACGTGTCTATTTGCTCTACTATTTTAATGTATTGGTGGCCCATAATATATATGGTATAAATGTTGATGTCATTACTTTATTTCAAATCTATATAATATGATGTAGCATACCATATTTTTGGCGTACATATGTCTTTCTTACAGTCTATGTTTACATGCACTTAATTATCCCATGTTTTCTATACAGATTTTGTAATGAAAAACTTGAAACTTTGTTCTCATAACATGTAATAAGGACTATTGTGATTATATTTCCAAGTTAATGAAACCCACAACCACCTATGTGCAGTGGTTACTATGACAACCTCTTAAAAATACCTATACTGATTTTAAAGAGGACAAAGCAATCTCCAAAAAATGAAATTGTAGTATACAATTGAATTTTTAGTAAAAGCATGTTGTTGTAAATAAGGAATTCTTTGAATTGTAATAAAACATCAAAATTACATACATTTGACATGCAGGAAGCATGAGACTCTTTGTTGTAGGCACTTCCAAGAAGTCAGGCAGGCTCATGAGAAAAAGCTCGGCGAGGTATTTGGTGAAGCTGAATGTGCGCCGCAGCAGCCCTGTGCTGTGGGGTACAGTGTGGTCTGTGGCAGAAAGGAGGTAAAAAATACAGCTAGTCCTGTGCCAAACATCTCCATACTCTTTAACCGAGCTCAGTTTTCTATCCAGATCATGGAAAGAATATTGAATTGTCAGTAAATAAATGTGAAAACTGCCAATGAGCTCTGAAAAGTAGCAAGGTATTTGGTCTGAACGCCGTGACTGATCCACGTTTAAGCAAAGCCCTGGTCTGGAAGTCAGTGTATTTTTTCAGAGTTGATAGTCGAGGCACCTTTGGAAGGCTTCTTATAACTTCTCAGAGATGTGACCTGCTAGGGCTGTTTCCAAAAGACATGGAGCAGTGGGTGGAGTCGAGTGTGATAATTCGCATCAATCAAGCTGATTTGCTGTTTGTCAGAATTGGTGTTGCATAGCAATACGATCGCAAATCTTGGGAAAATAGTTGGTCTGGGGCTGCTGAGGTCAGTGTTGGGGGTTTTTTCTAAGTCATACTTCACATATACATGTGATTCAAAAGCCACTAAGAAGGCATTTTTGGGAGAAATCAATAAATGGCATTTGAAGGTGCACCCATTGGAGTGTATTCTGAAGTGATAAAAATAGGTTCTTTCAGAAGGTAAAAACTACAATTTTATTCATGATGTGAAAAGTTCTGAGCCTTTTTAGCATGTTGCAGAGGTTTTGGCCATAGCTGTATGTTGTTCTTTCAGGGCTGTGCAGTAGCATGCTTTCTGGTGACTGAGCTGGGTGAGCCAAAGACCTGTACTGAGAAGGTGGGGTTCTGCTCAGGGCTTTTGAGTGACGTTTAAGATGAAATGACTTTGTAGGAACAACTGGGTGCCTTGTTCACCAAAATTATTTTCTGAACTGGCTGACATTCCGGAGTAATGCTTTTACACTGTAATTTAGAGATCATTTATTTTCTTCTTTTTACAATTTAAAATACATAGAATAAGATTACTGTCATTATAATTCACACCAACTAAAGGATCTTTCCTTATCATCAAATTACCACACAACTATTGTAACTCCATACTGATTAGGAAGTGGAATACCTGCCATTTGCTTTTTAAGGTGTATAACTTAAAACCCCAAACCCTCAGCTATGTGATGGAAGAAGAGAAACAAGTTGAGGGAGTGAGGTAAATGCATTATTTATTTTTAGAATCGGTCTGAAAGAGATCTTGATTTGTCATCATGGTGTGATAGAACTCTGAAAAGTATTTAACATTTCTTTAAGCTGGTGTACTTTTCAGCTCCTTTAGGAAGAATATCACATGATATTTCTTTTTGGTCTGCCTCTTCATTTAAGAGGTTGTGGTCTAATCTCATTAAAATTTACAGCCCAGGATTAGAATATAAGAGGAAAATATAGAAGGAAAATATAACAGGAAGATAACTGCAGATTAAAAGTCTGTGGCAATTTCTTGTTCAGAGAGCTCAGAGTTAAGATTATCTGGCATGGCTGAGACACCTTTGTTTAGCTCCCAAAAGTTACAACATACCTAGTATAAAAAAGTTAAAGGAAGGCTTTCTTCTTGCAATCATTTCAGCTTTAATATGCTAAAAATTGCACATTATTTTGCATGCCATTCTTTTGAGAGGAAAATAAGTAATACAAATATATTTTTAGGCAAAAAGACAGATCCTGAGTCACAATCAGTATAGTTAGAAGAATATTCCAAGAGAAAATAGCTTCCCAGAAATATGGGACATCTACAGATTAGTCTGCATCAAGCATAAGATGTTTAATACCACTTAGTGACATGGGCTAATGTTGTTTCACTCATGCAAACTGACAGCTTCAGAACTTATGGCAGTATAGTATTACAATGGTCATGTTGACAATTACATTGTAAAGGCAAACCTAAGTATTTCCACTGAAATTATTACAGTCATTTTTATTGTCATTCTGTAGTCGATGAAAAATAATATTTATTGTAACTAGAATGACAGATTTAATCATCTACAAAAATCAATAGTTAATATATGCAGTCGCTTATGTCTTTCAAAGGGTGGGAAATAATTTCTCGCAAGAACAGGCTTGATATATAATGTTCTTTGAAATATTTTAAAAAATTATATTGATGCTGAAGCCCTGTACAACCTCAAATCATACAGTCCATTTGAATAATGGAAAGCAAAGGAGGTCCCCTTATGTGTTCTTAAAGACAAATGCATGATGTTGTTCTTTCAAAAAAAAAAAGTTAGGTACAAAGCAGCTGATAATTTAAAACCTTAAGAAGTCCATACTCAGAAATGAAATAGAATATCTGTCACTTGAGGAGAAAAAAGGGTGGTTTTTTTTTTCTTTTTTTTTTTGTCAGATGAACTGCATGTTAATGTAAAAAGAAAGTAAAATTATATGGTGCTGTATTTTCTCAGAACTTCACTAGTTTTTTCCCGTTTAAACTGCCTGCTGCCTTTAGTACCTCTGGTGTAATTTACTTGACTTTTCCTCTTTCTGTTTTGTATTATGCTAGACATACTTTCCTGATGTCTTTTATTATTAAACTTTGTGCAGAGTCGCAAAAAAAATTTGGCACTATCAAAAGTGAAAGATGCTTTGCTTTATTTTTGTAAAGTAATGGATCAGTTTTACCAAATGTGCCATGTAAGTGAATCTAAATTGTTTTTTAAAAAAAAATTTTCTTCCAATAGCAACTTATTTTGCTTTAAGTATTTCATAAACCAAAATATTTCAGCTGCAGAACTAAGTGTTCCATGAACTTCTCTGTTCTGCTGTCCACCAACTACCTTTTATGAATGAGGAGGCACTGAAAAATAGCTCATTTGTATGATACTATTTATAGCACAGTAATTGGAATCTATGTATAAACACTCTCTCACAAATAATTGTCATCCTTACAGCTGCAAGTAAGTACAAGTTTCCAAAGAAACTGCATTTGCCCCCTCTTAAATAGTTTTTGCAAAGGCTTATAATTCAAGCTGCAAAGATGGCAGCTGACATTTATGCACTAATACGTGTTCTTAAAATAGGCATAGGTTAGAGACATTAATATCTTCATCCAACATAAATGACGCTTGAGGATTTGATTGTAACCACAGTGGTAAAAAATAAGGATGGTTAAATCTGACTTCTTCAGTGAACCACACGGAGCAATTTACAGTTGTATTCATTGGGCTTTTGATATAATTAGATTTATTTGCCATAGTCTTTGCCAAAACTCAGTGCTGTCACTTACAGAAGGCAGGAATGCTACATCCTACAATGTTTAATGATTTATGGGTTTTTTTATAGCTATATGGACTCTAATACACAGCGCGTGCCCTCCATAAATTTTGCTTAATAAGCTTCTGTGAAAAAGTCTGTACCTACCCTGGACACCTGTACATAAAGCACCAAAGGGAAGGACTGGTGAATCTTAGTATAATAACTTATAACACAGGATTTACTTACATTTTCGTAATTACTTAGGCTTTTTTTACAGTGAAAATTTTACATTTTTAATTGAAAATTGCAATGATCCAGTTCTATTGGAGTTTTAATAGCTTTTGTCTTTATCATAATTCTTGTGCATCAGTTCTTTCAGAGTCTACCTACTGGCCTCTGTTGATTAATTAATATACTAAACTCAGTCCGCCGAATGAAGCGATTTGTTAGATGGTTTTATGTTACTGGCTCTGATGTACCGCTTTGAAAAGGAGGCTCAGGGGCTTATCTTGTGTTCCTTTGTGGATTATTTTTCCATGGTGAAAGTTGATAAATCTCAGCTTGCTTCCTAAGATTAGGTCATAAATATTTGTTAAATATAAGCATGGAGCACACAGAGTGATACAAATATAAATTAATGTTAAAACCAAACATTGTTGCAGTGAGGTAAATACACCGATTGGCCTAAAAGTTACTAAATTCCCGTTGAAAGCAAAACTTAAAATAATCAGCAGATGCTTGAAATTTTACTATTTCCATATGATAATGTCCATAGTTGTATAACAGTGTGTGATATAGTAAGGTGAATACTTTGTCACAAGGACATTGCACATCAAAAAGAGAGTACAGAAGATAAAACTCTAAATCCAGTGCCCTATAGCCCTCTAGTCCAAGGCTTGTGTTGTCTCCTGAAACACTGCAGTAATGATCCATGAAGTGGGATCAGGAGGAAGGAAGTTTGTAAAGAGCTTGGAGACAAGCTGCTTTTAATAAGTATCCTGAGAGAAATTACGAGTTCTGCGCCAAACATGCTGCATCCTAGGGCCATTTAGGTAAAAATAGCAGCGGTGGGTTTCAGGCACAACTTAAATATGAAATTCTGATGTTGTTTGTAAAATGATTAGATACATTGAACATTTGTCCTTTTATGCTCCTTTATCATAACCCGACTCTCAATCATCTCTCCAATAGAAGTGCACAGTGAGAACCTACATTCTTCCCTCTCTGCACCGCCCAAACATTCACTGTACCTACTTTCCTGTTTACTGTGTATTCTTTGAGACTAGTCTTCTACATTGTATCTGACTCCATTCTAACTCCTGGCCTTTATTTCTGTTCCTATATGTGTTCCTTGTTATTTTCTGATTGATTATTGGAACCCTTTCATCACCTTTATCTGACATATGCCCTCCTCTATTTTAATCATGATGCTGCATTCCTAATCTTATACCTGTTTAAGATCATCATCTTCATTATGTAGTTTTTTCTTATTAGGCATGCTCCTTCTTTATCTGCCCTTGTCTGTTATTTTCCTATTCATCTGCATAGGCTTTACTCACCTTGGATGCTTCTGTCCCTTTTAGACTTCCAGCTGCATGTTATTACCTGAAGTGCTTCAGCTTGAAGCTTCATCTCAGAGTTATAACACTTACTCTGTCCTCCCCCATGAGAAACCTTCTCAGCACCTGGAGTTGTGACAGAAGTTAACTACCAGGAGGATGGATAAATTGAGCAGCATGTTGGAGATAGGCAGGCTGGTTCATAAGTAGGCTTTTAAAAAAGAACAATTGAACATTCAAACAGTTGTAAGCCATCAAAGTGAACATGTATCTGTTACTGTGCTATCTGATCACAGTTTAGTTCTTCTCACTCCCATGCTGTTTCTCAAATTATAGAATATGTGTTTATTTACAGACTGACTCCCAAGAGACCCACAGCCTTGACTGACCCACAGACAGCAGTATAGATAATCATTTCAGTTAAAGGGAACGTCCTGAAGGAACTTCTTAGGGGAGAGAATGTACTGCACAGCCAAGTCTTTTGTACTCTTCCTTTCTGCCTCATTGCAGAGTCTATCCTACAAGGGTATGAGCTGTCTGCAGACTATTGGAATGCCGAATGCATCTTGCAGAGCTCTTTGCCACAACAGAGGAAAGAGGAGTCTTCTTTTTGTTTTCCTTTTCAGATAAACTTGCAAGGTTGGAAAATTTTATTTTAATAGAATTGCCATGTTGAAATAGGAGTGATTTTTTTGTATAAGAGGTGTCAGAATCTTTGTAGTACTGACTGGGGGAGGAGGGGGGGGGGATAATGTTTACATTTAAAAAAAAAACAAACCCAAACAAACTCCAAAAGCATAATTTTTATACTGTGTATGTTCAGAGAGAATTACAGCATAGTGCAGAGCAGTAAATCATAGTGCATCTTGTTAATGCTTCAGTACTTAACCTCTAGGAATCATTTTGAATTAGAACTGAAAATGAAAAGATAAAAATCTGAAGATATTTTCATCAGATGCTGGAAAGGTCGTTTCTAATGTTCTAACTAAACCAGCAAATGCTTTTCCTGGTGTCAGTGGCAGCAAAAGGAAAAACACATTCCTGCTTAATAGTTTGACAGATTTCATCACAAGAAGTGACAAGAGCTGAGCCAGGAGAAGGGGAAAGCACTCATTGTTATTTAAGCAATAACACTGAAGGCAATGTAGCATAGCTAAAAGAAGGAAAGCACTTTAATTTACAATAAATTTGCAACATTGACTTTGTGTCATGTTTTTTTCCATCTTGGCGGGGAATATTTTCTGACTGAAAAAGAAATCCTAAGTACTGTTACTTAAATGTTCTCCAGGATAGAGTAGTTTTAAATTGTTGTACTGCTGTTTTTACACTCAGATGCAGAATTTTTGTTTTGTCTAAACAGGCTTTGCATGATCATAGCAACATAAACACACAGAAAATATGAAATCACACCTTTTATAAATAAGCACATCTGGTGAAGGAGAGAAAAGTATAAGATGGCTTAATGTTTCCATTAGCTTATTAAGTGTTAGAATGCTGTGATAGTCTTACTGACGGAATTCATAGTTTATGTTTAATGTTCCAGGCCTAGAGAGTACCCGTTCTGCAGAATACATGCCCTTTTCCATTTACATTAAAAACATAAAAGTAATTTTACATACTGTGAACTCAAGTTCAGATTGAATCTGGATGGAGTATGCAGTGAGACGAATTAGACTGCTGTTAATCTTGTGGACCAGATGAGGTTATGAAACAGTGCAGATGACCACAGATAACATAATGGGAAAGACCTCTGATGTAATTCTGTGTATAGTCATTGCCAGAACAGGAGGTCATCTTCTAACGCCTCCTCTGCCATGTTCCTCCTGCTTTAATAGGGATAACATAGACTCCAGACATTTACTAGGGAAAATAAGAATTTTCCATATACTATGTAATTTATATTTGACTTAAATGTTACTTGTATTTCTGTATTATTTGCTGTCATATATTCTGTCTACAGCGATTGGAAGGAAAACTCTTTCATGAACTTAGATACAAAAAGTGTCAACTATCAAGGTTGTCCTGTACCATGTAACTAGGGCATGCATTACAAAGAGCTTTACTTCTGTTTGTAAGTACCACAGAGTGTAATTTTTCATTAGTTATCAGAAGAGGCCACGTAAAAGTGACTAATCTTAATTTTTTTTGCTGTATGTGCAGTATATGCACTACAGTATGATGCATATGCTGACGCTTTCTTATTTCCTTTCCTTTTGTGTAGTTATAAGTGAGTAGTAAGATTTTACCCAGAAAGATTTCCGGCATTGTGAAACTTTCTCACTTCTTCCTCCCAGAAAGTATTAATGTCTTAATAGGAAAGTATTAATAATAATGTTTTTCCAAACACATTTAGTCCTGTCTAAGAGTTTTTAAGTGTACCAGTGTGGCTCTTTAATATCTGAAACTATTTAAACTGTGATATTAGTCAGCCTCTGTCCCTGTATGCCAAATGGTGGCTAACCAAACACACAAATCCTTTTCTGAAATAGTAAAGCTCAAAATTATTGCTGAAAGATTATTCCTTATGTAATATGACATGTGTAGGATGTCTAATGAAAACTGGTCTGAGAGATTGGAAACAAATTTTCTTCTATTTATGCCGAATGTCAGACAGTCTTTGCTAAATCATATTTTCACTAGAAAACTAGATGAAGCCTAAGACGTAAAGCCACCAACAGCGTATTTCTTTACACTTGGAAGTTAGTGTGTGTTGCTGGATTGCTGAAATTTACTACACTTAGAAGCATGATTGTTCCAGGGTTCTAACTCAGGTATCTTCTGCCATTTCAGAGGTGCCCTTGGTTAACCGAGATATCATCACAGGGCAAGTAGATATAGCACAGGACCTACAGGAAACTTGTGTCCCTGTAATGCAGGATCTAGACGGTACCTTGGGGCAAAATAATTGCTCTAGATGCCTATGTGTTCATTTAAAATCATTCTTTGTGACTCTAGGAAGAACCTCGGAAGTGTGGCATGCCTGTAACAACCCCTAAAATAAAAAATCAGGAAGGTTACTCCAAAGGACTTGAAAGTTTGTATTTTCAATTTGGAAACTTTTTCAGGAAGTTTGTTCTAGATGTATTGGAGTCAAATTTTATAGTTAAATGTAGTAGATAACTAATGATTACACCACTTTTTTTTTTTGCTTCATATATTTGTGTAAAGTTTTCCTTCGTTTTTTTTGGTTGTTTGGGGGTTTTATTTGTTTTTTTCTTGAGTTTGGTTTTTTTTACCCCTTTTTTCTTTTTTACTACTTTTTTTCTTTTTTACATTTTTAGTCCATGTAGCTTCCATCTGCATAATCAGAAGACAATCTTTTTGTCTGAAGTTACTTCACTTTCACCTACATGATGTTTATACCAGGACCTGGTGGTACATAGGGAATGCCACTTACTGTGCCCAAGTAAGGTTGTGTTGTATCTTGCAGAAGCTCTGTAAATATGGTGTTTTCAGCATAAATAACCAGCATGGTAAATAGTTCCTCTTTTGAAACCAGTTTGTTAGGTAAACTGAAGACAGTTACAGCTGCAGCTATATAGTGAAGTTGCTAAACAGATTTCCTGTAAAAAGGTAGCTGATAGGCAGAAAGTAAAGGAAGTGAAAGAAAATATATAAATCCTCTTTCTGCTAATGTCATCAGCAAAGCCACATATGTTTCAGACTTGAAGGATACCTCTGATGTTTTAAAAGTATGTTTTGCTATAAACAGATTTTTAGAATGACATTTTCTTATTCACTGGACATGCTCCATTTGAATATTAAGAACTCTACTCTCTTGGTAACAGACAGTGATTTCATGAATTTTCTTTGTTGTTCCTATTGAGCAAGTCAGCATCAGGAGGATATAAGCTATGTTCTGTTCTTTCATGTGCAGTAGTGGCTATTGCGCAGATGTCGTGATTGTTATCCTTTGTAACTGAGAGCCTGATCTTATCCATAGATTCTTCTAATAGTTTAGCATGGAAGATCACTTTTTATAACTTTTTTTTGTCTTCATTTCACAATTTTTCTCATTCTACAGCTTTTACGTATTTGAGGAATAAGAAAGTTTGGATGGCACCACGGATAACAACTTTAAAATTCTGAGCAACAGGTCCAATCAGAGCCTTAGGAATATGTTTGTGAAATTTGCATAGTGAAGGAAAATTACATATTCACAGAGCAGTTACTGAAAAATACCCTGGAGTGATTATGCAGATCCTTGCTTTTTGATTGGCTAATGATAGGTTTCAGGCAATCACAGTAAAGGGGGAATGGCACATTATGTGGTTATTTCAAAATTAACTTGTGCAAATCAGGCATCTATAGTCAATCAGAATGCAAGGAAGTAGATGAATTTTGAGGAAAGAAATAGTAGAATTATTTCAGTAAAGTAACAACCCTCGTGATCAGAAGTGATTGGTGTGTCTTTATGAAACTTAAAAAAAAAGTAAAATTTCCCAAGATTGAGAAAGTATGGAGAGTATCAGTGTAAATGTTAGACCAAACTATATGTGGGAATTTAGAAAAAGATATGCCACTTTTTCCAGCTGCACATACATGGCTACTTTAGGTGAAGAACAAGTTTTAGTGTTGTTGCTATTTCAGGATATAAAACATGTGCAAAGGCTCTGAGATTACATTTTGTGGTGGGATTTTCTCACATGAAGAAGCCATTTCCCTTTGTCTCTCTCTTTCTTTGCCTGGACACCTGTGAATTTATTTCTCCTGAAACTGTGTCTGGGACAAAAAGTCCAAGTAATAACTTGAGCAGCTAGGGAATATCCAGTTCCTTTAAAGATGAATTTGATATTGACACTTTCATTCACTGGTCTTGTGTGGAGGAGGTCAAGCAGCCTAACAACTGCTCTAGAATAGTTCCAGGTTGCTCAAACCTGTGGGGACTTCATGACCTAGTCTGTTGCTGGAAGGCAGGGTTTTTTTCTCAAGAATCTTATAGATGAGAAAATGTTCAGTTAGTAAGTGTATTCTGGCAAACTTCTGTTATTTAACGGTTAATACCCACACATGAATTGACTGGAAACTGGTTTTATTTATTTGTCACTTGGAAGGTGATTTAAAATTGGAAAAGGATGTGATTTGTTATTTCCTTGAAATCTCCACTGCAGAACCAAGGATGGTTTATCGCCAGACCGTTCTCTCTCTTTTCCTTGTTCAGGCTCTCCCTTCATTTCAGTGCATAAATACTGAAAAATAAAATTCTGACTGTTGTATGCATACCAAAGCATTGATTTAATTCCTCCCTTATAAGTTTCATCTTTGAAAACAGTGTTCCAGCTCTAAGTGCCATTAACTTATTTGGGCCTCATATCCTTCTAGAGTCTTCTGGGGGACATTTAGACTCCAGAAATCTGATTGCAATTCCAAATGTAAGCCTGAAGCTCTGCTCCTGCTTAGTGTTACAGATAGTCTATGCACTCATTATATAACTAGTTTGAAAGTTCAAAGATCTGAAAGGGAAATTTGTGCATGTAGTATCATCTTTTCACTAGAGTCATTAATTTCTCATATATGGATTTAAGTAAAGTGAATTCTGCATGTTTATACTAAAACAGTGTTCAGAGATTTAGAAATAAAAATTACAGGTAATGTCTAATTACCTGTAGGCTTTTATCTTCACCATACTACAGACATCTTGCAATGTAAGGATTCTAGATATCTTGAGAATTGAGTGGTGGGTGTGTTGGCACAGTATTTGACACTTCAACAGAAGCAACATGTGCACCAAGTACAGAAGACCAAAGACTCCGTTCAGTATTGCTTTGCACTATCTCATCATTTTGCTGTGAGTCTCACACAGTGTACTGTTTTTGCTATGCTCCAGGTGCTGAACTCTGGGAATGTAACCTTTGAATGACAGCTAAATTAGTACTAAAAAAGTGGATTTTTGCAACAGATTTGTAGTATTTCTTGTTGTCTTTCTTTTCTTGCCCCACCACCCCTCCACCCCATGTCATTACAGCTCCTTTTTCTCAGCAGCAGAACAGTTCGACTTTAGTGTTGATGTTCACAGGAGGTTCTAAATCTTTCTGCTGCAAAGAGTTGAGGGAAGCAGCATGAGCACTTGGCCACACAGAGCTCTGGGTTTGGAAGAACAAGTTTTTACTGGAATGTCACTGTGCTCCTCTCAGGAAGCTTGTAGCTAGAATAAATTTGCTACAGGAGACTGCACAGAAAAGCTGTATGAAATAGTTTATTCTATCATAGGCTGTCTTTAGAGTTGTGTTGGGGTCTTTTTGGTGGTTTTATTTGGTAGTCCCTGTAAAGTCATACTCCTATTTCTGGGAAAGATCCAGAGGAGAGAACCCAACATATTTTTGCAGCTTTTTCTCTGAAGCTGTCTTCCATCCAGAAGAACAATCTCAGAGGGACTCCACAGCTCCTACAAGAATGTCCCGTACTGTTGCTGGGAGGAGTAAGGTCAAAAAGTATTTTCATTTCCAAACCCAAATTGCATCTAGATTAAGTCCAGTTCAGTGTAATAAATTGGTGACAGTATTTTAAAATATTTTTTCTATACATCTTTGATGTTTTTCATTTAAAAACATTTGGAGTACAGTATGTTATAGATTTAATTGCATTTAGCATATCAAGCTAGCGTGATTGACTTTTTTCTGTATTCTTTTCGACGTTTTTATTATCAGATGTCTCCAGGAAATTCATGTTCTGTAGATAGATTGTTCACTGTGAGGAGAAATGTAGAAAACAGCATAAAGGGAAAATTATGTTATTGTAGCGCCATGGAAAGACAGTTGCAAATAACTTACTTTTAAGGGCTAAAGGGACTGGCACAGCTTAGAGAAACTTGTGTTTTTAACAGAGCAGAGGTGCTGGAATTTGCTCCCAAACATATTGCTCTGTAGTACAGCATGCTTTGACTTCCTTTGCCATGAGCTCTGCCAGTTGTGCTCTGCTATGAAGACATTAAACAATGACTGAAACTTAATTACTATTTGACTGGCACTCAAATGGCTGTGATTAATGATGGAAGACTTTCCTATTTGTAGTTCATCAGTTGTCGTGACAAAATATTCTTGCACTGATTGGTATTTTGACCAATATTTGGGTAAGCAGTAGTGCTGTTACTAGCCACAGAATTCCAATGGGTTAGACTGGTAGTTCCCTTTTTTACCTTGGCTAGCAACTAGGCAATGCCATTGCCTTGCATATTGGAGAAGCTGTCATTCCTCTCTATTTCTGAGTTTTTTTCATATATAACATAATTGACTGAAAATTCAGGAAGGACGTCTGCTGTGATTTAACCCCAGCTGACAACTAAGCCCCACACAGCTGCTCACTCACTCCCCACCAGTGGGATGGAGGAGAGTCAGAAGAGTGAAAGTGAGAAAACTCATTGGTTGAGATGAAGACAGTTTAATGGCTAAAGCAAAAGCCGTGCACACAAGCAAGGCCAACCAAGGAATTCATTCCCCACTTCCCATGGACTGGCAGATGTTCAGCCATCTTCAGGACAGCAGGGCTCCTTCACACCTAAGGGTTACTTGGGAAGACAAATGCCATCCCTCCCAATACACCCCCTTTCCTCATTCTTCCCCCAACTTTATATGCTGACCATGATGTCATATGGTACGAAATATCCCTTTGGTTAGTTGGGGTCAACTGTCCCGGGTGTCCCCTCCCCACTTCTTATTCAAGCCCAGACCACTCACTGGTGGAGTAGGGTCAGAAGCAGGAATACCTTGATGCTGTGTAAGCACTGCTCAGCTGCAGTGCAAAACTGATCCTGATGCCAACTACTATGAAGAAAATTAACTCTGTCCCAGCTGAAACCAGAACAACATCAAAATTTTGCAAGATGATACTTATTGTAAAGAGAAATAAGTGCTAAATTTGAAAAATATCCTTGCACGAACCAGTTTCTGTGACTTCCTTTTCTAAATATTCATAAAATGATGGTAAGTCAGTATGGAAGGTAAAGGCACAGGCATGTTTTGTAGAAATGCCAAAGAATGAGCAGAAATGGAAATTGTGAATAGTGCTGTGACTACCAGTATCAACAGAAAGGAATTTCGTTATGGGAATAGCTAAAAGTCATGCACTTTCAAACAGGAGAAGGGAGCATGACTAGGAAGGATGAGCATCTAGAGTAACACTAGTCATTTCTTTTAGTGTATTTTATGGTAAATTGGGGGAGAAAAAAATTGACTGTCCTTGTGAAAATTATCATTGTTTCAGATCATGTTAGCCAAATTTCTGTGTCCTCTGCTTATCCTGCCCACTATGAAATTCTTTGGACTTGAAAGCATACAAATCTTCATTGGTAATAGGTGGGTTAAGAAGTTAGAATGCAATCAAGCTATACAAGTACCTTTGAAAAGAAAAAAAAAAGAAAGCTAGTGTGTAGAATAGGATTAATTATTAACTAACTGATAGTTGTTAGTTGTATGTAGACTGTAAATTTGTTCATTTTCACAGATATGCTTGTTGGGTTTTTTTGAGTACATAGCCTTTATTTTAGTGAATAGTAAGCAAAGTCCTGTTATTCACAAAGGATGTCCTCTTGCATTGCAGCTAAAGTTTAAGCCTTTAAAAAAAAAGTTGTTATTGTGCAATGCAGGAAAACATAAAATGCTCAGGATTTCTAAACACTGAGATGTCAAAGAAAAATGCCAATTCCACGTTTTTCTTTTTTTTCCTCTTTTTTTTTCTTTCTTTTTTTTAAATCATATATCTACATTGAATGCTAGGCTATGGCAAAATAATCAAAAAAATACAGATTTACCACCATTCCTCTTTCTTATCTCATAAAGTAGCCATAGTGTTGCCTAGTTATAGCCAGGTTCTCCCCTTACTGTTTGTGATAGCTTTGGAAGAAATTCCTCTATCATTTAAAGCTCCTTTTTATGTAACTTTGCCTACAACAAAGGCAGGAGAGTAATTTTAATCAAATGTGCAATATTAGATGCCAATTGCAGCTCATAATAAAGCTTGAGGGAAAGCCCCACGGTTTACCACATGGCTTTCTAGATGCTAAACATGCATTTTAATCTGAAAGGGAAGAGCAGAGAGCTCTCTTAAATGACACTAAAACCAGGGGCTCCAGTACACCGCAGCCAAATGCTTTGTAGAATGCAACGTGGAAAGCTGCAGATTAACTGCGTTTAGATGCACTGGTTTGATGTAACATCAGCTTGCTTGAATTAATGTCCTGTGACAAGCCCTCCCTTGCAAACCTTTAGAAGCAAACTGTTTCTTTGTCTACAGTTTTAAGCTTGGCTATAGCCTCTGATAGATTCTTCATTGTTTCTCACATGCTGGTTTTTTGGACAAAGTCGAATCATCATCTATGAAGGACTAACTACCCAAAGGGTATAAACCGAATTGCTAGTGGTTTATTCAGCTCTGACACTTCTCAGTGTGATCCTTACCGCCTTTTGTAAAACAAGCAGGCAAGGGAAAGGCTCCAGAGACTTTCTTCTATTCATTTCTGTAATAGTTTTCTTGCCACGGGAGGCTTAAGAAGATTTGTACTGCCTGCTTTCTTTTCATTAGCAGTGAGTGCAATGCTGTTGGGTAAGTTAATGTGTGAGACTATAAAAGGGGAAGCACAAGAATTTGGGAAAAAAAAAAAAAAGGTGTAGTTTCTCATTAATCCATTTTTAATGTTATTTTTCTTGGTTTATTCTGTATGGGGTGCAGAGAAAAATAAAGTAACGTGTAACAGTTGAGATATTTTCCATTGCGCTCAGACAGACAGAGAATTAGAATCTAGCTGTAGTCTTGTTTCTTGAATGCAATACTATGCTTCACTGGTTTTTTGGCAGCAGTGTGTTAAAATTCTTATTAGACCGACAAAGAAACCTGATTGAATTTTCAACACAATCTTACTTCCTGTCATGAAATGTATTAAATGATTTCTTTGTATTTCTGTATGCAACAAAATGCATCAATCTTTGACCCTTACTTTGACCACTATATTGCACTAACCTTCTATACTTAAATTACCATTAAGTGATTTACTTTGTATTTCATTCTGAATGTTTACTTTAATGAAAACTGAGCATGTTTATTCAGAAAAAAACAAAGTTTGGCAAATGGATTTATAGTTTCCGTAGTGCAATAGCTATTTTCATCAGACTTAAATTTGGCTTTGTATAGAAGCTCTTCAGTAGTGACTTTTGTGTGTTGTGCAGTTAATGTGTAAATCTATGCTGTATATTCACAGGATAGCCTTTAAAAAAAATTAATACCATACTATCATTATTATTATCTTTTCCCCAGAATCTCTGAGGTCATAAAATTTGCTATGAACAATACAGAGTAGGTAATAAATATAACTTAGCCTTAGAGAATAATCCTTTTAGGAGGGCAGGTAATACAGTTTAACATTCATATCTAATGGACTTAAACAGGACATATATATATTAAGAAGAATGAACCTGGTGATAAATACTAATAGTTATTAAAGCATTACTATATGCAATACCTCTTAACTTTTTAATAGCAGTACTCAGCACAGCAGCAAATGTAATTTTTAATATTTTTGTTATCTGGTATATTATGCATGTTTGTCGTCTTTTCCTTTGTCCTCCAACACAGACTTAAACTTCTGTTCTGGGATATAAGGAATGCAATAATGACTTAATAAAAATGCTGGTAACTCAGCTGAAACAATTCTGTAGGTTTTGTTGGTGGTTTTTTGGTTGGTTGGTTGGTTGTTATTTTCCTTTTTAAAAGAGGATAAGCACAACTGTTCTCTGCCTGGTAGACTAGTAGTTCAAGAGTTATAAAGCAATTCTTAGTGAAATATATCTACAGATAGAGTGTGGGGGGCTGCTTAAATGCCAAGTTTTATTGTTGTTTACTAGACACTCACTAGTATACTATTTGACATTTTGAAATAATCAAGCAGGGGTAACTGTTGATAGATGTAACTCAGCACTATTTTGTATTTATAGAAATCACATTACCTCCAGTCACACTTGTCAGCGACTCTGCTCTTTTGATTCCCAGTTGCCCAAGAACTGTAGCTTGAAGCATTGTCAGTATGTGATATCATTAATCAAGAGACCAATTATACTCTGTTTTATTTTTATTTGCATGCACATGACTACAAATTACAAGCCGTGGTTATTCAGTCCTCAGAAAACTATAGGCGGTGCTTGACGGCTTACTTGTATTCTATTTGTGTCATTTTAATCAGAGACATGATTCACTTGAAGCTTGCATAGATCACAGACTAAAAATGGCCCTTAGTCATAAGAAGTTGCATAGGGAAGTAGAGATCATTTGTTAGCAAAGCATTTGGCTCTCAGATGGAATTTATTATAATTTTCTAAGATGAAGTACTTTATTTTTTTTTAACCAGAAGGGATGCCTTTTTCCATAGATGACCTTACTGATGCTTTATTTTTGTTGCAATAGCTCAGCAGTGATTTGGAAAAGAGAGCTTCTTGCCAGGTCTGAAAGTCTGCTCGGTCGTGGTGCAGGAACAGTTAGAGTTTGCTCCAGATAACTCCAAAATCTTGTTCCCTGGCATAACAATCAGAACATCTCTGGGTAGCTTGTGTGATCAAAGATACATAAAAACACCACATGAACACATTTTTAGAAGCTTTATATGATGAATCTCTCGCTCTCCTTCTGGAATGTGCATTAAGGCTGTCACAGCTACTGACTTTTTCCTTTTTTTCACTTCTATTGTGTGCACTGATCGATCATCATTAAAGGTTTTATCCTATGGTAAGCATAGGATAAAGTTCTTGCATCACTGAAGTATCACCTTTTAGCATGTGAGTAGAAGTCAGTTTATCACTATATTATCTTTATGCAGCTACAGTATGGAAGGCAGAGGGAAAAGGAAGAATTGCTACAACAGTCCAACCTTGAAGTTTTGGAGCCATACCCTGTAGAAAGTGGCAGTGACATAGAAGGGCTTGTACTCAAAAAGAATTCAACATAATCCTGATTCACTCTACCTTCCTCTACCTTTCAAATATTTTGAAAAGAATTTAACTTTAAAAAAGAATGCAGTATAGTACCTTGATAATACCATTTGTAAACTAATAAATATCATAGGTGTGTTTCTGCTGCTGCAAGGAATTGTGTGGGCTTTTCTTTTTTCCTTTTCAAGGTCCTTGTTGCATACATTTTTTTATAAGGCATTTTTATAATTCTAGAAAAAAAAATCTTTTACATAGCCTTTTAGCAGAATATAACCTGTAATAATTTTTTTGTAGAGACTTATTTTTAACTGTCTCCAAGGACTCTGATCAGTGTTCTTTATTCACTGAAACTCCCATTGAGTTCAATAGTCATTTTCAGAATTAAAAGAACCAGTAAGGAATGTTGAGCAGAGTTGGCTTAGTCAAATACAAACAAATCTTTTAGGCTGTATTTTCATAGAGGAATTAACAATCTAGTGATTATATGCAGAAGTAGCCTAAGCTCTCATGCGGTATCTGGGTGCCAAAAAGATGGCATCTACTATGTTAGAGCTATTTGTTATTTTGACAGTGTGGCTCCAGGCTACATTGCAGTGGATAAACCCTTAATTTTACATAACAAATAATGAAATATTGCTGCTTCACTGCCTCTCTTCAAATGATTAAAAGAGATTAACTTTGCTTAATGTCACCCTGAATTAATTCCTGATGCTATACCTGCTATTGAATCCTATTGTTGAATTTTGAAGTGTGTGCATGGGATTTTTCTGCTCCCGATGACATAGTCCTCATTTCAGAGCAAGAAACTAAGAGCTGGTCATCTTATCATATCATATGACACCTGCTGAGGGAGTGATCAAGAATTTGGCAAGTATCTTGGGAAAAGTTTTTTTAATGTTCCTTGTGTTAATCTGGTTGGGACATGGAGTCTGGAGAGGGCCACAGAAACTCCCAGAAAGGGAATGAAGAACCCTGCATGTACCACAGTACGTCTCAAGAGAGAAGTTTTGAACAGAGACAGAGAAGTATGGGAGATTGAAGTAGACGCTATGAATTGGGAAGCTTGCCTGAATCCTGTGAGACGTTGAAGATGAGTTGTGGAGTCCATTAGTAAAAATGAAAAGCATGTAAGAGATGACATATGAGAGGCTTTTCAGAGATGTAAAATGGGTGTCTCAGAGATAAGATCTGGCTCAGAAGGTGCTGGAGTAGAGCTAGCAATCCAAATGCATTGAAGGAGAAAGAATTTGGGTCCACTTTGTAAAACCTCCAAGAAAGTGTTTTGTATTATGATTTGAAAACTCCTTGGTAAGCCATAGATAGCATCAGCTGGAGATACCGAAGATATTTACAGGACCATCAATTCCTTTAGGAAGTATTACAGGGTTGAGAATGCAGATGTATTCCAGTTCATTGTGGTCTCCAGGTTAACCAGTAGTGAGTCATCTTTAGTCTGACAGCGATGTGCCTATGTTAGTGTGTGTAGTCACCAACTTTTTGGTGTCATGCCATGTCAAACTGGCTACATGGATTCTGGCCTGGAGCTCTCTGGATACCATACAGACTGGTGCAAAAGCAGTGGATTAGACTTTGTGTTGTCCAGGACATCCCCAGAGCACACCTTTATGCAGTGTGGTATTTCTTTGAAAGAATGTCAGAAAAAACTGTCTAGGTTGCTGAAGTATGCAAGAGAATCACAGTCGATTAGTGCTTTCAAAGGAAGTTGGATAATCTCTTTTATGTGTTTAGATAAATTCTGTTTATGCAGAGAGAGTATCAGGTAAAAGTGAGATTTGTAATTTCATATCAACAATCATCTATCCTAGGATGAAATCTTATTTGTTTTCAAAGTAAAAGTGAATGGTTTACGATTAAAGCGAAGACTTCAAATTTTCAACTACAATACAATTACACTCAGATTTCAAACTGGCTACCCATCTATTGGATATTCTTGCAAGAGCTGCCTTTCTTGACTTGCATAAATCAATGAGCAAATTGTCTTGCAAGAAAGAGATGATGATAAATGTTGATCAGATGATTGCTCATCTGATCCTTGTCAGCTTGCATATGTGATAAGAAAATGAAGCAGGTGTCTGAAAGGTAGGTAAATAGGATGCTGAGGTAGAGTGCTGGTTAAAGGTACAGATTTTTTTGCATTGTTTAAAATCAAAATTTGCTAGGTTAAGAAAAATTGAAAAACAGAGATTTTAATGAATGTGATAGCATTTGGTTTTTCATTGCCTTTGGAAGTGTCAAATATATGAATGGAAACTGCTTTATAAAGAGAAGTTTCATCGATGAATAAACTTTCCATACCATATGAAAAAGATGTAGTGGAAACATCTGTAATTAAAGACATTGAGTATGTGATGCTTGTTGAGTGTGCAGTAGTGTATTGTGGAGAGAAAAGTGTACCTTTAGATATTTTAATGTACTTAAGGACATTTTTTCCCTGTTGTGATGAGAAGGGAATGCTGCAAAAAGTGAACTCCTACATACTATTGGGATGCCAACTCTGTCTTTGAGAATAGACAAGTTCTTTTTACAACTCCTTTTTATGTAACCTCAGATCTTACCGATAATCGTAGAATCATAGAATGTGTAAGGTTGGAAGAGACTTTAGAGGCCATCTAGTCCAACTGCACTGCAGCAAGCAGGGACATCTTCACTAGATCAGGTCTCAGAGCACCATCATGTCTCCAAGGATGGGGCCTCCACTACCTATCTGGGCAACCTGTTCCAGTGATCTACCACCCTCATAGTGAAGAACTTTTTCCTAATATCTGACCTAAATCTCCCCTTTTCTAGTTTAAAACCCTTTATCCTATTGCTGTATCTCCTTGTGAACAGTTCTTCCCCAGCTTCCTTACAGGCACCTTTCAGGTACTGGAAAGCTGTTATAAGGTCGCCCTTGAACCTTCTCTTCTCCAATCTGAACAAGCCTAACTCTCTCAGCCTGTCTTCGTAGAAGAGGTCTTCCAGCCCTTTGATCATTTTTGTGGCTCTCCTCTGGACATACTACAACAGGTTCATGTCCTTCTTGTGTTAAGGGCTCCAAATCTGGATACAGTACTCCAGGTGAGGTCTCACCAGAGCAGAGGGGCAGAATTGCCTCTTTCTATCTGCTGGCCTCACTTATTTTGATACAGCCCATGATGTGGTCAGCCTTCTGGGCTGCAGGTGGCTCATGTCCAGTGTCTCATCCATTAGTACTCCCAAATCCTTTTCCTCAGGGCTGTTTTCAAGCAGATAATCTCCTAACCTAACAGGGTTTGTCTTGACCCAGGTGCAGGACCCTGCACTTGGTTTTGTTGAATCTCATGAGGCTCACCTGAGCCCACTTTTCCAGCCTGTCCAGTTCCCTCTGGATAGCATCTGGTCCCTCTGGCACATTAACTTTACCACTCAGCTTGTGTCATCAGCAAATTTTCTGAGGGTGCACTCAGTCCCACTGTTACTATGATATTAAGCAGCACCGGTCCCAGCACAGACCCTTGAGGAACTCTGCTTGTCACCAGATTCCATCTGGACTTGGAACCATTGACCACCACCCTCTGGATGCGACCATCCAGCCAATTCCTTATCCACTGAACAGTCCACCCATCAAATCTGTATCTCTCAAACTTAGAGAGAAGGATGTTATGGGGGACCGTGTCAAAGGCTTGCATAATTGCATAATCAGCTCTTCATCTGCACTGAGGCTTCTCTTTTCGAGCTACTCCTGGCCTACTCCTAGCAGTAGTTTAAAAAAAAAGAAATTGCTTTTGTGAACAGGCCTATGCTTTCCAGGACTTATTTTGTAGAATCCAGCTGTATACTACCCTTTCTACCCTTTCTGCTTGTCACTTTCTGTTCCTCTCTCCTTTCTTAATGATTCCTCATTTATTCTCCAGCTGGTTGTTCCTGTCTTACTTTCCTTACTGTAGAGCTGTATATAAGAGCAGTTGTTGCATGTTTTCCTCTTTACTGTCATGTGCTGTGGACAGCATAAGTAACTGACAGACATAGTTTATAGACTTAACATTTGAGATCAGACTCCATTCGTATTTGCTTTACCACAGGACAGAAACAGTGCAAATAAAAATGGGATTATTGTGAGGTTCAAAAAAAGGAAAAGCTAACCAGCAGCAAAATCAAAGCTGTAATGCATCTCTCTCATCAACCTGAGCCTTTTATATGAGAGGAAAAGATTATATAAATCATGTGTATACTTATATATCTAATGTAAAGAATATATATAGCTCATATATCTTAGGTACATACTAAGCAAGAGCAACTGCTGGCTAAGATTAACTGTTCTCACCCGGAGAAAGTTCCATAGAGAACTATTCTTTGTAGAAAACCAATACAGGTAGGTCTGACACGTCTTGATAGTCGGTTTCATGGGAACAGTTGAGAAACTTAATTCAAAGCAGTATTATGTCGAGTTGCATTACAGCTCTAGCTGCACTCCCAGATCAACAGACTCTTCTTTCACAGGCTTACTTGAAAGATTTTAGCAAGGTGTTTATCTGTGATAAGTCTTTATTGCTCCTGATATGGGAGGTCCTTGGTGACCAGCCAGAGAATCTTTATCTAAGATGTTTGTCCTATTCAAGTGTCTTTTACAGCTGGTCCGTTGAACTCAGCAGATATATATTGTTCAGGCTTGATGAGTGGTTCATTGATCAGTGTTCCTTCTATGAAGAGAGAATACAGTAGAACAGTTTAATCTATGCTACTTTTACTTAGGCTGACTGAGAATAATGCAATATAATACACCTTTTTTTTTTTTTTTTTTAACTTTCCCCAGGCTAGCTCCCTGAAGGGGTGCATTTTATGGTCCATTTGGCATACTCTGTATACCTGTGCATACTAGAACTGATATCCTTTTTATCAAAATCCATCTTTCATGTTGTTATGTAGAGTTTTATTTTATGGCTTTTATAAAGCAGAGGACTGGAATGGTATCCATTAACCCAAAAGTCACTTCAGTCTGTCTGCCATTAGACAGACTTGCTTCAGCACCTCTTGGATGAAACAGTTGTATAAGTTTTTAACCTCTGTACATGTACCCTTTAAATCAATAAGAATAAATGAAAAAGGATTATTGTGCTGGAATCACTTGAGAATGCTTCTGTTCACGAGGTTGTCAAGTGTCTATGACCAGTCAAGCAGTTAACAAACATCTGTGGTAATTAATATCTTTAATGTACATTTACTCTGTTTTAACTAGTCTCCCTTCATTGACACAAAAAAAATGAACAAATGTTTCACATGCTCCATGAGGGCATGCAGATTTGCAATATTATGGTGGACTGGCCTTTTAAAAGCCAGGTAGTTACATCTGATCTGAAAAAGTATGTAAGATATGAGCAGATGATAAAAATTACGAGCATTCCTGTGGCTTACTTAGTTACTGATGAGCTTTAGTAAATGGTGGTGTGCCTTTTCTTATCCAAACTGTATGTTAAACTTTCATAAATTTGGACAGTGGTGAAAGGGAATTTTTTTTGTATCTGCCATCTTAAGCACCTCTCTTCCTATGCAGCAAAATAGGTATGTAATGGTCAGATCTAGATTCCAGGCCAAGGAACTGAATCCTCTCATGGTTTACTACTTGGCTTTAAACAGTGACCTGTGCTGGGAGAGAATCACTTGGTTTCTATCAAAGTATTTTACTGCCCAAGAGAGAGTTGATATGTTGAAGGGAATGCTATAAGCTTCTCGCAGTTCTGAGATTGCTAAAGCTCAAAAATGTCTTGCAGCTCTAACAAAGAAGAATGGAACAATTTATTTGCGTGTTTTTATACTTCTTCACTTTAAAGAATAAAACTTTCCCTGAAAAAATAATTTCAGAACCTTCTTGGCTGGGAGGAGAGTGACCTTTTTATACAAGCAAGTAGTAGCTCACTAGGTGTGGGAATGGCTGCTGGAGAATATGCTCCAAATAAAATCACGATGGCAGCTAGCTTGTCATCAGGGCAGGTTTCTGTCACTGTTACCACCCTTGAATGAATCTGTTTTTATTAGCTGTTAGGTCTACTAATTAGCATTCTTTTATTCTTTAATCAAGCCATTTCTTCTTGATATATCAGTACTTTTACTACATAGATATCTTCTTGTTATAGTCTCCTAGCAACAGAAATTTTCTTAAGCTGACATTTGCTGTCTCAAGTGTTGCGTGTCCAAATTACTTTGAGTAGCCTTAATTTTTCACAGAGTTTCTAAAATTTAATCAATCTCATCTTTTGTTAGTTTGATTTTCTAACAAAGGCATCTGATTAAGTTTTCCTGAGCCTTGGTCGTAGTACCATCCCAACTGTATTTCAAATCATGGCACCAAAAAAAACCAGGAAAATCTCAACCTGTTTTGCCTACATCCAGAATGAGATATGTTACTAAGATATATTTTCTCTCAAGCATCCTCAGAATCAGTGATCTTGAAGAGAAATTCTGTAATTATTCTTTTAACTGACACAGAGCCTACGCAGCTAGTTAGTCAAAACCACTGATCATTGTTAACAAAATTTGTAGCAGATGGCCTCACTGCCTCACATTAGGAAGTGGCAATGGAAGGAAAGTCAAAAAGTCTGTTTGCAAACTCCTGAAAACTTTCTGGGATCATAAGGGTTCTTTGCTTCACATCTTAATAGACAAATTCAGAGGGAAAATTTGGGAGCAGAGAAGTCACAAAGTCCATGTTTATGAAAAAAAACAGTGGGCAATGGTTACAGTTACTCATCCAGATCATAAATGAGGAGACCTCTAGATATATTGCATAAATGATCCCCTGAAAACTCTTGAAACTTATTGCAGCTTTATTGTTTTGAGATGGGCTTCACATGTCTGCCTTGGCAGACCTGAAGGTGTTGGCATCATTGTTCCTACCTATGCAACAAATACAAACACAGCATATGCAACAGAGTTGACCTACACCCTAATGTCCTAGTCATGGGTTGCTGTGGTCATGTCCAAGACTGACTCTCGTGTGGTAGCCAGATTGCTGCATCAGTTTTTCAAGGCTACCTGATGTTTGGAAGTTCTGGACAAATGTGTGTTTTCAAAAAATTCTAGGATCACTATTTCAGGAAGAAAAGAGCTTGAGTATAGGAAAATTTAGATGTATGCTAGCCCCTTGGACAGAACATTCTCATGCTGATTCTTTGAGTTCACCTCAATTCATTGTGAACAATACAGCAATTAAATAGCTATCACATCCTTAATATAAATGGTGTATGCAGCTTTTGTCCTTTTCTGCTTTAAGGTAAAACAGTTTTTTATTAATTTTCAAAATTGAAGTTTTTTCAACTCTTCAGACACCATTTGTGTGACTGTTTTATGACAGCATAAGTCATGATGAAAAATAATATCAACATCACATTATACTGAGAAATCTGCTATTATTTATGGTGCTTTATGCTGTCGATTACTTCAGAGGGATCTTTCACCTAATAGAGTTGATCTGGGAATGAGCGTCTACTCAAGTTTAAGAAAAAATTGGGTGAGGAGGGGGAAAGACAAGCTTGTAACATAAACAAGTCTTAAATATTGTTTCAAATAGATCCATAGGTGATCTCAATTTCAGTGGAATGATGGAACAAGTAAATATCTGTAATATCTTTCAAACATCAGTAAGTACCAAAATGGGGATTATTGAAACAGAAGACAGAACAGGAGACCATGATTGAAGAAGTTGTTCATCATAGATACTTGCTGTATTTTAATGTTCCTGAACTCTTTAATACCAACCTGTGTCATTATTAATATGTATATTATATTGTGTTTTGAGGAGTAGGTCTTCAGTGTAAAGTGATAAGAAACATACCAGTACAATTAAATTAGTATGTCAGGGAAGGTGAAAAAAATTTGAAGTCCCAGGAAAAGTTTTTAGTTACTTTTCTTGCAAGTTACATGAATATCCTTGGCTTCTGCTGTGCACAGGTGTCACACATGGCTTCTCTCAGTAATTCTCCAGATGCTCCTAATCTAAGATTTGGAATTTATTAAATCTTTAGGTTGATAGATTCCTTTTTTTACGTAAACTCTGGAGAATCCAGAAATACTAGTTTGACTATTTTCATATGGAAAAAATATCTAATATGAAGATTTAAGGTCTGTACCTATAAATGTACAGTAGAAGATACAAATGGTGCTTAAGTATATTCAGGAAAAAATGTTATGTAAGTATTAAGACTTGTACTTAAATGCTTATTTTTCCATTTTGCTGTGGAAATTCTATTAGATACTGGTTTCTGATACAGGTGTCTATTTTTTTTCTGTCTTTCTTTTAAAGGTAAACTGTTAATTATGAGTTAACCAAAGACGAGTAATTCAGAAAGGACTCTCACATTATAATTTATGTGAGGAAAAATAATGTAGTTTGAGAGAGTTCTCATTTTTTCCTTGCAAAAAAATTATTTAAGCTTAATTTATTGAAAAATAATCTTCTTCTTGGAAATGAACCCCTGACAATCTTATCTGATAAAATCACCCATGAATTCCTGAAGTATAGGGTTATCAGTTTGTGATTTCTGTTTCTGTCATAATATCTTATTTCCTAAAAATAATCTAAAATTGTTTGTCATTTTTTGAGAAACCTGATCTTTTATTATTAATACAGCTTTATTTTTTTCTGTTTATTTTTTTCCCCCTATGATAGTGATAATATGTTTTAGCAGTTTAGGTATCATTTTGACCAGAAGTATCTTCCTACTTTTCATTTCCAAACAGAGTGCTGCTCTTTATATACCTGATATTTTATTTACATCAGAAAGTAGCTGTGAGAAGGTGGTGTCAATCTGAACCTGCCTTTGGACATAATAAGATTCAGTCAAATATCCACAATTAGCAACTGACTTTCTCTTAAAGTACTCACCCTAATTACTATTTACAGTTGATATAGATTACAGATAACAATGAACTCTTAGTTCATTATTTAATTATTGTTGATCTTTGTAATGATGATGGACAATAATGTGATTTACGTCAGGGCAGCTTAATAACTCTGATAATAACTAGAATCATCATTAAAGATAATTTAAAACAGGCTTGACGATTGCAAATGGTATTTGTGATGTTTCTTTTTATATTAAAGTTGATTATAATTCATTTTGCATGACGTGTTTAGAAGCACTCCTTTAAGCTAGAATTTGAAAGAGAAAAATCAGAACTCCACAATTCCAGTATTTAAAATATAAGGTTCTGATTCATCACAGCCATAACCTGAGTAGTGACTATTATTGTTCTGAGTAATCCAACTCATTTCAACAGGCTGTTTCTTATAAATAATATATGCATTTATAATAAACCCATATATAAGGCATGTATCCCTATATGATGGCATATGGGGTGAAGTAATACTTGAATGACTTTCAATGATCTTTCCAAACATTAATCATAAGACATTATTTGGAATTATTTAAAACATCATTGAGTCTGTACACAAAGCATTTAAAAAAATAGTATCACTGTGTGGTTTCTGATTGATCTAGGAGCTCACATGCCATAAATCAAAACTTTGATAAATTGTTTTACTTAGGCTGTTAGATGTTTTTACTTTGGGTGGGGAGGAGAGGATTTTTAATCAGTTCAGTAAAGCAGAACGTGGTACTGGTTTATACTCTTCATAGTGTGCCTGAAAGGCATATTTTGATTCCTAAAGAAGTAAATTCTCACCCAAACACCAAAGAGTGTGACTGGTTTTGATTGATCCAGGCTTGGCACAGTCAGGGAAGTGATAAAATATCTTATGAAATATATACCTTCTTCATCACAGAGTTATTGACTGCATTCTGCGGTGCAAACTATAAAACTGTGGAAAGCAGTGACATAGTTTATTCATTGAGGACGTGACATTATCAGATGCTGTTGATGCAAAGGAGCAGCCCTGATATTCTCCTTTTCACAATGCTGTAATTGATTATCAACCTGTCGAAAAGTGGGTAAGGCTCTTCTGAATATATAAAATATCACTATCTTCTCAATAAAATATTGGAAATTTGAAATCTCCTTTTTGTAGCTGCAATAAGGCCACCCAGACCTGGGACAGCTGTGCTTTTTTTCTTTAAAAAACGCTCATTCTTGTGTCACTTTTTGAGTTGATCTGCTTATGGGGCTTTTTATATTAAGATCATGCCTTTCAGCTGGTAGAGATTATCCTATTATGCTATTGAAGTAAAAAAGGTAATAAACCCTAAAGCTTAAAAATACCAAAGACCAGTCATAATTGAAGTTGTGGAAGCTTAGGAAAATCCTCACAAGAAACAGGAATGTGGAGGGTTGTGGGGTTTTTGGGGTTTTTTGGAGGGGGCTGGGGGATTTTTTTGGGGATTTTTTTTTCCTTTCAAATCTATAGTTTCTTGTCTTTACTAGATAAGCTCTGTTCAAACTTACTATGAAGAATGGGATGTCATCAAATCTTCAGTTTCTCTGGAACATGTCATCAAGTGTGAACATTTCCCTATATCTTATAATGAGTAGATATTGAGTCAATCACTTTGTCACTTTCTCTGATACAAAAGTATCAGTAGTTCACAGTGAAGATCACATTGGTAGAACTGTGATATTACTGTGTTTGTGTAGTTCTTGTATCACTGGATTTCATTACTTTAAAAAAATAATTCTCATAAAACTTCAGGTCATGTTTATGAAACTGATCAGCACTTGTAGAAGAAAAAAAGTGTTCCTAATTTAATGAGGATTTTGATTAAAAAAAAATAATTCCAAATCAACCTGATTCACTGTGTTTTGTAAAATGGGATTTTAATGGTGTCTTAGCATTCATAGTACTTCTTATATCTGTAGAAACATTCTTCATGAGAGTAACACTAAAAAATGCCAGTTTATGTACTAGAAGGTAGTCGGTCTGTCTTTTCATGGGAAAAAATATTGCGTTGGCCTTCGATATTCTTATTTCATATTTGAACTGTGTGGTTAATGTTTCTGTTGTTATTAATGGTGGGTATATACTTTGCCAATGAAATAAAAGTGTTCCTTTCACTCTTGTGATAACATAAAAAAACTTAAATAGCTTTTCAAATTTGAAAGTACATGATTTGCTTTAATTTGGTGCCCTGAATTTTGTATTCTGCTGGTTAAGCGAAAGACCTACAATTATCTGACAGAGGCTGCCTTCTTGACATTTCCCAGCTTATTTTTTATCCTCAAGTAGAGCTGTGTATTTTGCATGAGCTTTAGATAATCATGTAAACTAGTTGCATCACTCAAGTATTTTTATTTCAAATTCAAATACATCAAGAGTTGCATACATGAGCTTAAAATAGTTATTGCAGATCTTCTCACCTAATGTCTATCTTCATCTGATTTAAATTGTTCTTGAATCTCTTTCCCTCACTTCCCTATCAAGGCAAAATCTATTTAAATTTAAATGTACAAAAATATATGAGTGACTTAGAGGATATCTGCAGAAATTTAAACATTGACATAGTGTATGATATTTAATCCATACATTCTTTCCTTCCTGTTACCATATGTACTGCATTCTCATTCCTACGTTACATTCAGTGTTAGGTGGAAATGCTGTGAACAGTTCTGCTAGGGCAAAGCAATGAGGCTTTTCCAACTGGTTAATTATTTGTTGGAAGGTTTGGTGTCCTCGGTGGTTAGAGTTTCTGGTACATTTTTCTCTGAAAATGCCAAGTGCTCTCTGGAATGGCTTAGAGTCCTTCCTAAGGGTTAATGTTAACCACTAGTGAATAACTCTTAAGGCCTTGGTAAATAGCGCAACTATTCTCAATTTTCTTATAGTACCAAAATACAGATTTACTGAGCTGTCAGGTACCATAAATGTTAGATATAGATCATACTTTATTCAGCTCAGGCCAAAACATTTGACGTATAATATAGTGCCATAGGTTGTGCATGCATGGAACATTTTACAGACGAGTATTTGTCTCTCTCCTTCAGCTGTCAGCCCAGATACATCATCATATATTATTAGCACTTCTAGCAATGACACTGGAACATCTTGAGCAGTAGTATACTTACTGTGCACATATAAATATAGTATATGGTAGTTACCTTCTTATGGAGTGTTCCAAAGGCATAGACACCTCATTTAAGGTTCAAAATAGCTCACTTCCCTCTTATATCCTAAATAAACCAATTTTCTATTGGCACTTAACAACTTCAACTCATGTACTCTCCTTGTGAAAGTACAAAGGTGTCCTTATAGTGCACTGACACCTAAAAGTATCATTTGCATGTAAATATCCTTTAGAAAAGGTTGTGCTAAATTAGCAATGGGGGAAATGTATACCCAAGGAATTTTAAATTCTCGGATTAGATCAATTTCGTATTTTACAAGCTAATGAAAAAAAACCCCAAAAAACAAAAATCCCCAAATATTTTCTAAATTGAATATTTAATTTTATAAAAGAGTACCAGGCACCAAAAGCCAGGGTTTGGGAATTATTCTGATGCCCAAATAGCTACCTTTGGATAAGGAAGGACACCTAGCTGCTTTTACAGGTACAGAAGAAGGAGTTGTCTTTCAGTTTGTGTTAGTAATCCAACTCAGCTCTTTCTGTTAATTATGCAAAGTGTTTATATGCATTTTAGAGCACCTATTAATATTAAAATGCATTCTAAGAATTTTGCTTTCAATCCCCTGGTATGAGACCTCTGTTTGACCTGCTAATGTGTCTGAAAATCTGGTCCCCATTACAGTCTTGAACTGTCAGGAAAATTATATTCCATTTGCTGCAGACTCAGAGTGTACTCCAGCGTACTCCAAGTGTAATGTTCTCTGCACTTGAACTGTCTTTGTGCTTATGGAGGTTTGAATGAATTGTAGGATTTTGAAATGAACAGTGTTAATTGTGGTACTGCAGGAGAAAGATTTTTGTGGAGCATGTAGAGCTGTCAGTAGATGTGTTAGCTGTTCAGTATTCATCTTGCAATAGTTCCCAGTTACTACAGATACAGGGCATTGTTCGATTAGCTTTAGAGAGAATATGGATGCTTGTCCAATGGATATCAAAATTAAAACCATCAAATTAATTTCCTGTGAAATACTGAGCAATAGTTAAATAGCAAATATTTTGTTATGGTAATAGTCTGTTCAACAGACTACTGAAATTGTCACTGGTTACAAAATTCTATGTAAAAATTTAATCATACAAAATGCATATATGTTAATTTTAGCTATTCAAGTATCAATAAACACCTGCATTCTTAAGCCCTGGCTTTTTCCATGACTGAATCCCTTCCAACTCCTATCATTCTGTGATTCTGTGAATAAAACTCATGTTGGCAATCTGTAAACATTTTAGAAACCAGAAATTGTATGATTTCTAACAAAAGATATGATTATTTTTCTATATTATTCTTTATTACCCATATAAAATTGCCTAAGGACTGAAAATTCATCTGAACAGTAGGGAACAGAGAGAGAAATGTACCTCATTGGTGTGAAATGTATTTCCTGAGGTCTTTTCTTTTTCTGCTTGTTTATTCAGTCAAAGAATAAAAATTATCTTTGCAAGTGTAGTTGAATATAGAAGAAAAATAAAGAAGGTCATGAAGAAATATTTGACTTTTAAGAGAGAATGGAAATTAAATATACTTTCTATGGTTATATATAAAGTATACTAAATCTTAAAATATAATTTATTAAAAATCTCATTTATCTAACTGTGCAGACACAGAAAACAGTAAGTAAATTCTTTCAATTTTTCTTCCTAAAATTATTTTTTCTGATATTGAAGTGCTCAGACTCAGAAACATCTATAAATCCTATTATTTATCTGTCAGTGTTCTGAGGGAACAGCATGCCACATCTTTCCAAACAAAAAGGGGGAAACAACCTTTTTTAGAAGTAAAGTGAAAAGCACTAGAGAACACTGTATGCATAATAAAATGAAGATTTAGATACTTTGCTTGTTTTGACCATTGAAAATTCATTAAATTGCCTTAAAGATTGAATAAAGATTGAAAAGTTAGTGAAAAACAGTTTATTGATGGAGTCCCAAAACAGAATCAGTAAAAACAAAGATCAAAAAAAAATTTGAAGCAATGTTGTAATAACATTTATTTATTAGTTTTTCTTCCCATAGATCTATTTCTCATCCAAGGAAGATGTAAAGGAAAATAAATATACATTTTGGTAAAAGAAACTGAACAACTTTATATTTTCATTAAAATAATTTGAAATCCAAGCTCTGCAAAAGTAAAGATAAGATATGTGTCTTTATGAGGTATCAACTCAAGCAGGCACCTGGAACTGTTGGACTTGCAGAGCAAAAACAGTTAATGAGCTTTTATGTGGAGATCTCTGCCCTTAGTGATTGAGTTACAAATTTGATTGAAATAATTTTGTTATAAACCCCCTAATTTTAATTATAAATCTGAATCTGAATCAGCTAATGTTTTCAGGAAAGATACTATCCTTGGGAGAAGGGTATGATTTCCACCACATCAGAGATTTAAAGGTCATTGAATAAAGCTCAGCTGAGTGACATCCATGTGTCGTTTTTTGAAAACACTTCAACTTCTGCCATCCCTGTCTCTTTCCTAATTTATTTTTCCTAATTTATTTTTTTTCAAGTATAAAAGAGGTACTAAAACTAAGATTAAAAGTTTTCTGTTGTTAAAATAATACTCATGATGGCCCACTTTGAAAGTAATTTTGGCAGCTTTACTTCATTTGGTCTTGGCCTGAATAAATGCGACAGAATAAACTATTAAGTAGCAATCTAATATGAACAATATCCAGCAGATCTCAAATGCTAAGTAATGCTGCAAAGCAGCTATACTGCAAACTGCAAGGAATTAAACTGTGTGAGTTCTTACTTATAGGGTGTTTACCTGACCTTACTGTTATTTTGCCATAGCCACCTTGTATCTCACTGAATCCTAATGTTCAGAGATGGAAAGCGTACTCATTTTAAGTTGTGAGAATTTTGGGACAGATGGATAAACACAGAACATCACTGAGTTGCATTCCTTGAATACCATCTGGCTAGCAAATACTAGCAGAACAGAAGGAACATATGTTGCTGAGCCGGCCCTGTGTCTTGCCAGGAAACACATTAGACTGGCGTGATCCAAGGACACATACATCCAGTGTTACAGGAACAGTGAGGATCTCCATAGGTGTAAGAAATTCGCCCTGATAGTGAAGGCAACTACAGGAAGATTTTACAGTCCTGCCAAAATCCCAGGCAGCTGTTAGTCTCTGAAACAGATGACACGTGGGACATACAGAATATGACTATTTAATTAATTTTGCCAGCACTGAGTGCAGTCAGACTCTTGTTTAACTAACTTGAGGTCAATTATTACCTGGATTTGAAGTAGGAACAAGGCTTTGTCTGGATTGATAGAACAAAAAACCATGGGTTAGACTGCCAGGCAAACTTTGTTCTAGGCTTACTGCTGCCCTCTGCATCAGGGGGCCTGTTTCCCTGACAAACAGAACTGAAAAAAAGCAGAAAAATATGTCTCTGCAGAGGGATGAGGGATGAAGCTGCTTTTCCCCATCGTCTTAAATATTATTCCAAAAATTAAATTAGTGGAGATGTGTTGCAATCTTATGTGCAGCTGGGTGTTTGTGGATGCCCAGCCTTACGCCACAACACAGACCTGGTTTACACAAAAGGTACAGAGGTGGTGAAAATGCCCTCTCTTTTACCCACTCAGTGGTAAATTTATGCCCAAAGGTGAACATGTCTTACCAAGGATGTGTAGAGTGGATTAGTGAGAGACTAATATCAGCCTTCACGAGGCACATTAGATTACAAAGGAAAGATGTGTGAGGTCAGCTCAAGCCAGCTATTTCATAAGCATGTGATTTGATTAAGGCTGGACTGTGGCCTAGTTAGATGGGGCAAGAGATGGTCTGGTCAGTTTTGCCATTAATTTAAGTGGGAGCACAATCTTCTGCCAGCCTGTAATCTTTATCATATGTAGTTTGTGATTTCATTATTAAAGCGAGCTGCTTGCTGAAGCTCAGAGGCAGAATTTCTATCGATTGTTATATAGCAAGTACTTTATCTTGGCTTCTTGTTTAAATATAAGCTTGTTCATTAGCTGTCAAGCAGCCATGCACTCAAGTATATAAATAGCATTAGGAAAAAATGCATTTAACTTTTAAAAATCTGAATTCACTTCCTATGTGAAAATAAATTTGCAGGGAAGATTGTTAGTATTCAGCAGATTAAGCTGTTTCATTTTTATCAGGCTTTCGCTTTACTACCTTTTTAACAACGAGATAAAATATCCATTGAAAGTACAATCATAATGAAATAGCACAATATAAATAGATGACTTTCATCATAATGCACTGTTTTTAGAAATGTTCATAATTTAAACAATTATGTTCCTTGACTTCTTGCCAATTAAGTTTAGTCATCTAGGGACTATGAATTTTAATGAGAAAGCTGAATGGTCTTTTGCAGATATGATCTGTTGGCAGGGACACAATCAAACAAGGAAAGGTTTAATCTCTTATTTCTTTAAGTATCATAAAAAAGATAAGAGAAAAAAAATTAAGTGGCAGAAGAGACAAAACCACTGTACAGAAAATGCTTTATAGATTTATGTAGATCAAATATATTTTAAAAAATCCATGCTTACTACCCCTTGAAATCAGCATGATAGGCTTAAAAGATAGATGTTAAACATACCCATGAGAAAATTAAAATTAGAAGCACACTGTAGCCTATAGCTGTTGCACGCTGACTATTCAGAGTTCTAATGAACCTTTTAGCAAAAACTTTGGTTCTGGAATCACAAAGAAAAAAACAGTAAATAGCAGTGACATAAGATGCTTTAGATGGTAAACTGTGGTCCATGCATCTACCTTTCAATGGACAAACCAGAACCCCCTGGGGATTAGAATTAGATTAGCTAAATGCCTAACAGCTGTCTCACAGGCATGAGACTAGATAAAGCAACCAAACTGTAAATCTGTGCAAACTGCATGAAAGGCTACATAATGCAAATTGATTAGTTTAGGACTCGCATTAATGTGGTTGTGAATAAAAATAACCCACCAACAAATCCTCTCCTAATTTTAACAGCTACTGAAGAGAAAAACGTAACAGATGGATCATTATGAGGTACGAGTCTACAATGAATTTACATTGTGATCAAAGAAAAAAACCTGAATTACTAATCCCCATGAAGTAAGAGTTCTAATCTCTGTGCAGAAAGGCAAATATTTAAGGTTTTAACTTGGATTGATGGGCGGCTTTGGAATACCAATGCCCTTTGCGGGTTTTTTTAAATGAAAAATATGAACTCCTATTGATTTACATTCAAAGATTGAGTATGTGATGTGGTACACACCTCAGTAGATAGATCATAAACTATTGAAATATAACCCATGGTAACTATTAGGACTGATTAGTTTTCTGCAGTTTCAGGATTATAATATTTGAAATTCAGAATGATAGGAGCACTGACATAATTATTTTAATTTCTTAAACTTACAGAACCTAATGTTAAATCTGTTTCATAATATTTCTCATCTACATAAAATTGTAAGTCTTTTATTCAGCTGAATTTTATCACAGAAAAATAAACGTCAGTTAATGAGCGCTTAATTTGTAAGACATTTGTAAGCTGTAAAATTTTATGTCATAACTAGTCAAGAGATAATAACCATGAGATGATAAAAACACTGTGAGATCAGTGACCTATATTCTTTCTTTAAATACTATCCCTTCATATCATATTACTCTTTATGTATGGACTGCTACATTAATATTAATGAGGATTTGTTCTGTGCCACAAACTGAAAGAAAGTGGAGTTTCATCAGATTGTCAGGCCTTTGGCTGCAGTGAGACTAAAAACAACCTCCTTGTATGAAGTGCCGAGTTCTCAAAGCTTCGGGTGCTGAGTAGAATGCCTCTGAGATGTTTTTGAATGCACAAAGATAGAAAATTGTTCTGCCTATTTTTAGAGTCAGCCAGAAGTCACATAGCCATAGTCTACATAAAAGTAATGCCCAAGGTAATAGACAAGATGTACTGAACGAGGTGCTAATGCGGCCACATAGCTTCTGGCTAGGTAGAGCATAATAAATTCACGTTCCCTAAGTGCCCACAGCCACAGAGCACATAGGTACCTACCTCACCTACGTGCAATGAGAATTCTCCATCTAGGAGTTTCTCTGTTATTATGCCTGTGAGGCTTGTTATGATACTGTTTTACGTGGTTTTAGAAATGTGTGTTCTGACTGCGCTGCTGAAAAAACATGGTTCTTTACATTCCCTGTTAACCCTGGAGTTGGATCATTCACCCAAGTGAAGAAACATTATCTTGAAACTATGTTCATAGGAACTTGAACCTAGAAGGGTTTCATAATCCTTAAATACAGGGCACTATTGTAATAGAGCACCTGTAATCCCAGTTCTAAAGCCAATCCACTCTGTATATGATACTTAAATGCTCATTTGACTTGAATCAGATTTCCCTCAGTGATAACAGTAATTACTGGTTTATAGAGTCCTGGTCTCTCTGCTCTCACAGGGACTGAATTAATGCAATATTTCAGTTGTTTTAATGTGAAGAAAGATGTATAAAATTGTATTTCAGTTTTGAAAATTTTACTCACATAACCAAAAAGCAATACCATTTCAAATACTTTCTGTCAATGCTTCTGTGACATAAGAAGTTAATTTTGGATTGTAACTCGTGAAAAAGAGTTACTACCTGAGTAATCCTTACTGAGGTGACAGTTAACATTACACCAAACCCCTCTTGGTTCGATTATTTGTGTCTTGAACTCTTTTTGAGGAGAAAATACAGTCTTCTGTTTCCTAGAGGAGTCCTCTAGTCGTGAGCATCATGCTAGGTGATGGATGGGTATCTCAGGTCTTGTTCGTTGTGTTTTTGGGGGGTAATTGAAGCAATTCAAGAATTCAGTACCAATGCATGAAGGTACTTCATATAGGTAAAACTGAAACTTTGCACAGAGTTCACCCATTTTGGCATTCACTGCAGAGAATCCCAAACAACCCCAAAGAAGAAAAAACAAAATAATACAGGATTTGTGCAAATGAAATAATGTATTTTGAAGCGTAGCTTCATGCATGCGTGAATCATAGATTGTGCATTTATTACGTTATTTCAGCATATGCAGCAAATAATGTTGGAGGCAATAAAGTGCTGTACTCTCTTAAAATTTTACGTTACTTGACTTACTGATTTTCTGCACCAGTGAATTACGCACGTAGAACAATCTCATAGACTAATTTTTTCCCCATCTTTCCCTAAGAATTTATGATTTTTCATCTGGTTGCAGGAACTCAGTGTCTGCTGCTGCTGTATCTCATCACTGCTTTCTTCCCAGCTAAGCTTTCTGATCAAGCTACAGGAAAGGAAGAGAAAATTACTGGAAACATAATCCCATTGCGGTACTCCATGTCCTGAGCCCATAAACCACTAAGCATTCAGGTCACGTTACAAAGAAACTTGAAGTGGACTTAATGTGAAGTTATTTCCTTAAATACAAGTCCCCTTTACACCAGTCCTCCTTTCAAAGGCATGTTAATGGAGATCCAGTGGAATACTGAGATTTGAAGTGATAGGCTCTATCTCACTCATAGCAAAAGTGAGGGAAACAAAGAAAAAGTCTGATGTTATCACCAAATATTTTCCAAGTGAATTAACATGTTTGTGCTCATATTAAATCATTTATTGTGCTAAAGTTTGGTGTGACTTGATAATGGGTATCAATCAATTGATGATGTGGGAAGGCTGGAGCTAAATAAGGACTTGTATATGCGCTGCCTTTTAAAGCTTTTATGTACTTAACACAATGCTATATCAAAAGGAATGCTTTAATGATGACCGTAGAGTTGCAGTGGGAAAGTATGGAGCGTGGCAAATGGAAAAGTACAGTATGTCCACTGCTGAAGGGGAGGGAAGCCATGCACAGATAAATCAAGCATAGTGGTTTTACCAAAGAAGATAAGATTGGAGCTATTCCTTCCTTTCTGTTTGTTCTTTGCTCTTATTCTTGTGCAGTCTGTGACTGTCTTCTACCTTCTTGTTTTCACAGCGTGTGGAGTATTTTACGTATGTCCTACACAAATTCTTTATTCTCTTTCAGCCATTATTTTTTTGCCACTGTTGATGTCTGTAGTAAGCTCTGCTTTTATGACAAAGTTTATGTGGATGGTCCAGTAAATGCCAGCTTTCATATCTGTCTCCTTTCTCAGTCGCAGTCTGATTCTTGTTAAAGTCAGTTATATTCTAACATCGACTTCAAAGGGTGATGAGTTTGTTGCTGGACATACCCTGCTGGGCAGAGGCCATGAAGAAATCCTAGTGGAAGAGTAGGGCATGAAAGGGGCTCCTTCTGGCTGCTTGATCTATTAATTCAATACATGTGGATAGCTTAAAACAGCTGTTTCTGTGTCTCAGATGCCTGTTAGCAAACTGCTGACACTCCCGAGTCACACATACCAATTTAAGGTCAATGAAACTGGTTATGGGACTTCTGAGATCCTTCCCATCCATGTGTGTTTTTTGTGTTCTCCATTAGGATGACTATGAATTTGTCTCTGTGAAATATCTCTGAGATATATTTGAATACCTGCGTATTAAAATAAAAAAAAAACTTTTGGGGAGTAATGCTGAAGGTAAGAAAGTATGATCTTGTGAAAGTTCCTGATAGAAAATAGCGTTTTTTAATAAATGAAAGGTTCTGTTCTTCATCAAAACTTGCATCGTATGCTGATAGATCAGAGAAATTAATGTAATAGGTTGTATTGAAATATGATAGCATTTACATTGTTTCTTGTGCATATCTATTTATAAAATGGGTGGGATTACACAGATAAAATGCAGATACTTCTGAGTGAGAGATAAATGCCAAATTATGCCCTTCCCCCCCCCCCCCCCCCCCAAATAGTTCAATTGTTTCAAACAATCAAATAAAACCTGTCACAATTGAGGTGACATTCCGCAAGGAATGTTTGAATTTAAGATTCCCAAGATTTTGGCTGGATTAGCTCTACTTTGTCTTACTTTACTTTCCTATATTTAGTTTATTCTCATCTCACAAATTTCTTCTACAGATAATTGCCCCATGCCAATATCATCTATCATATTATACCGTATCATAGAATGTCTTGGGTTGGGTTGGAAAGAACCTTAAATATCATCCAGTTCCAATCCCTCTGCCATGGGCAGGGACATCTTCCACTAGACCAGATTTCTCAAAGCCCCATCCAACCCTTGAGGTTTTTTTTCAAGCTGGTGGTTTGATGGGGAGAGGAGACATTTCCTTTTCACTTATTTATTGCTTGCTTTATTTTTTGCAGAACAGAAGTTAAAAATATGTTACTGACTGTTTTCAGAGTAAGAACCAAACCAAAACTGTGATTAAATGTTAATTGCTTCTTCCACTGAGTCATTTGAGATCTTTTTATCTGGAATGCTGATACCTGAATCAGCATTTTCTTTCATAGTAAGCATAGAATAACCTATAAAACTGAAGGAATTTTTGTGTTCATGCTTCCCATTTCCTTGTGTAAAAAGTAAAGTCTCCACATGAGAGCCTCTGAAAGTAAAGAACTCCCTGGAGAGCCAACATAATTGCAGTAGGCTAGTGTTACTTTTTATGACTTAATGATTTTACTTACACTGGAGTCCTACCATGAGTTTAAATTACTATCTCTTCCATTCTTTTATTTTTATAAAGAGAGTATCATAGAATTGGTTGGTTTGGAAGGAACCTTTAAAGGTCATCCAGTTGACCCCTCAGTAACGAGGCTCAGAATCTACTAGTATTTCTGAGCAGAGGTTATCTTCCAGCAAAATAGTTCCACGAAATCAAACTAAACACTGTGTTTAAAATCAAGTATAAATATCCATAAAGTTATTTGCTAGTTTGTGACTTAACTAATTGTGGTTCCAAGGAGTCAGATGTTCACCATTTGCTAGGTATGCAACATTGTGTAGTACAGAGAGACCAGTAAGCAACATAGAAAGAAATGGAATGTGAAATGTAGCCATGCTGCAGTGAAGCTTGTACATAGAAGTGTTTCATAGTGAGTAAACCTCAAAGTAAAAGCAGCCATAACAATGTTAGCTTTTTTCTCAGCTGTATTGTCTCAAGAATGAGACAGAGACAAGAACACTTGTGTAAATTACTCACAGGATCTTGAATTGATGTGGCTCTGAGAATGAAAGTGTGTCTTGCATTCTGGGGTGGAAAGGAACAGAGCAACTCTGGGCCAAAGTTTGAAGATATATCTTCCTCTTCCTTAAAGAAATAGTTTTACCAATTTCCAATGCACTCTTCTGATGTGCTAATCATACTCTGTAGGCTTTGACACTATGTACAATTCTTAAGAAGAATGTAACCAGTGAAATATAAGATGCATAAACATTCCAAATCGCATATTTTCTTCTTACAAAAGTCTAGGTTGGCTTAAAAAAACTAATGTCTTTGGAGGGAATAGGTTAGTTTGAAGCTTAAAATGTTGAAATGTTACGTTTGGAGCCTGTAGATTTTGTGTGGCATTTAATGAAGTGATTGAAGATGCTGTCTATGTCTCATATAATTGGAAAGAAAACAAAAAAACCCCAAAGAAATCATTCCAAAAGGATTTGAAGTCCTGCACTTCAATGTGTGTGGTTTTATTTTCTTGTTTTGTTTTGTGTTGTTTTGTTTATTAGGCTATGCAATTAAGCACAGTGTGAAGATTTTTGAATGTTAATTTTACCACTGGAGGGAGCCCATATTCCAGAAATGCTTTATAAAAAAGGGATTATAATTTAAAAAGGGGGAAAAATGAACTTCTGTGATAGAATACTTTTTTCCTAGAACTGACTTTGCATGTATGTAGAATTTCTGATCTATTTACTATACTGTTCCTTTTTTATTCTTTCCACATAATGTGGTAATTAAGGTCAGACTTCAGAAAACCAATCGCCTGCTTGGGACATAGCTTTTCCCAAAAAGATATACTTTGTAAAAAAAAATAATTATTACCTTATTTTTAATACCAGAGTAGATAGGTAGACCACTAGGCTGCTAGATGAGTGTAGTTTGCAGAGTCTTTGGCTTGTTTTTCAAGTCTTTTTCTATCATTAAGCTTCATTTTTTGTAACAATAATAAGCTTCCAATCTGGATGGACTTGCTGGTATGATTTTTCATCTTTTGAGACCTCTGACTCTTTAAATATGATCTTAAGTTAATCTGTTCTAAAACACAGTTCAAATGTCTAGAAAAGTTAGCAGTGTAATGCTGTTTGTCATCATCTTATAATAACCAGTCGACAGGCAAGAAGCTATTAAAGCTTTCTTCTCCCTTGTGGGTTATTTGATTTGTCATTCTCAATTTTTGCAGCCTATGTACTCAAACCAATTTGTGATAACACGACTAGAAAGCTAAATTCAGTAAAGAGTTCATGCTGACATTGTTATTCCACACAAGAGGCCCAGTAGGGAGAGATAATGCTATAATTCAGATAACATGATGAAATGAGATCTTGTATCACAAAGACTTTGGTGGATGAAGAAACATAAACATCTCCTCTTTTTATATAAATTAGAAGAAGATGTGGGGTCATACTGAAGTTACATCTGCTATTTTTATGTAGCTTTTTTTTACAGACAATTCAGCTGAACTGAGGCTTAGGGAGATGGTTGAATTACAAGACATTCACTCAACACGTATTTTAAGAATTGAGATTTACTTTGGCAGGTAGGTTTTATTTCAAATACTTGAAGTAGGTCAGAAGAAAAACATGCAATAAGCTATGTTTATCACAGTGGATATTTGAAAAGCAAATTGCCTAAGTTTGAAAGAGTTTTAAGATTCCATAATTAAATTGATATTGGTTTGCTCATTATTTTAAAGAATCATTTTTTGAGATGGATGGGTCAGCCCAAAATAGCTTTGCTGTTAGCAGTGAGACCATAAGCACTAACAGTAGTTTATAGTGGAAAAGCTAATTTCCTACCCATGTTTTTCTGCATATTAGTTCAAATATTTTGCAGTTTTATTTAATTATGTGCCATTTCTTATCATGATATTTGAAATAGAATAGTCCTGTTTGGCTGCTTATTTTTATGTAAATGCAGTGTAGCGTTGCTAGAATTAGGATTTGTGTTTTTACATGGGTATTGCATATTGGTAACTGAATTTATTTTGCATGTGTTTATATGAAGCCTGTATTTATATGAAAAATAATGTAGCAACTCAAATTCAATGAAAATAAAGGTAGCATTTAGTCTATTAAAGAAATTAAAGAGGAATTATTATCTTGTAAAGCTGTATTGAATGGAGGTCAGAGATATATGCTTTAAAAATCACTGTTCTGTACAGTCAAATCTGAGGATTTTTTCTTGAAAACTTTATTCTGGTAAGTCATTGACAAATTATTTAATTATTCTTGTTAGTTTGTTCTGGAACACATGTACTGAGATGAGTATCTGCAAATATTAATGAAGCAAATTGCCAAAACAGCAGATGAAGAAAAATAAAAATAAACTCCACCTTAATTAAATACAAATGAAGTTAGTATAAATATTGACATAGAGAGTTTCTGAATGTTTCCTAGGTTTTAAGGTAAACAATGGTTTCAGTGTTTCCTTCATGTTTGCACAGTTAGAACATTTGCTGCCTAGAATGTGCTATTAAACATGAAGGAATTCCATTTTCAAACATCTTTCTGACCTCTTCTTCCTATCAGGTACATTTATGCTCAGAACATCTCTTCAATGAAATTTAAAATAAAGTAAATAGTGTATCAGCTTCTGTAGAGCTCTCTTGATGTAGACATTTAAAATATTTTGACCAAAGGGTTTCTTTTCATTAAGATCAGGTAGAGAAACGCAGCCCAAATCAAAAGTAAATCCAGAATTCTGGTTCAGTTTAATTCATTAGCCTGCATATCTTGGTCACCATCTTTGCCTCCTCACATACTGTGGAAAATTGCTTTATACCTCTAAAAAATCATTTATTTTATTAAAGTATATCTGTGTTGCTCCTCAATCTCAATAATTCTTCTGGTCTTTCTTTCTTAGTGGATCTAGAGTAAGTCAGTATTGGCAATATCTTCAATATTATTTATATCTTTGCTTCACAAGTATTTTATCAAAAGGTCAGGTCCAAATTGAAAAGGTCTGAAAAAGCGGGTGGTGTACCAGAAATGCTAATTTTTCCGGCAGGAGGTATAGGAGAGGCCTCTCTGACCGTGACCCTGAACTTGGTGTCCTGGGCGGGATAGAGATTCCAGAAATTTGATGTAAAAATCTTTCTCTGTCTTCTAGAATGACTTTTGAGGTAGAGCAGAGACATGTATTGCCCAGGAAATTTTGAAATTAGGCTCATACCAAGAGCCTGTTTGTAATGCATGGGATATTAAAAACTAAAAATAAAAATCCTTGCTCAGCTCTTCATATGATGCAATACTGAAGTTTCACTTTCTGAGCAGAAGGAAGACAAAAGCCGGGAAAAAAGAAAGAAAATGAGATTCAGTTGAAAAAAATTTCCCTTGCAGGGGAACAGGAAAACTCTATGGATGGACTGTATACCCCAAATACCATGAAATCATAGTAGAAACCTGTTAATTAATTAAATCTCTTTAACAGAAAGACTACCAAATGTTTGTCCTATCGCTAAAGAAAAAATTCACTTTCATATTTGTCTTTACAGTTGATAAATCATTGAGAAATTGTAACCTCTTACATGTTGCAAAAGACCAAAGGATTTTCTTTAACATCTTTTTATCTACCAACAATTAGTGCTTTGTTTTAGGCCTAGATGTTTTTTTGCTGGTCCCAGACATTCTTTGAAGATGAAGATCTAAACCAGAAAGATAACCTTCCCTGGGCTCAGGATAGTACTCTATTTCATTTTTGTTTCTGTTGACTCTAGTTTCTAAGTGTACTCACAGTGTCCGAAAAACAAAAAATGCTGGAAACATGGTTAGTAATATGGGAAACTTATTTGTAACTCAAAATGATGTTAAATAGTATAGATTAAAAAAACAAACAAAAAACCCCCAACCAAAACACAACCACAAATCTACCTAGATTTTCATATGAAAAGTAATCATTTATGCATGTATTGTTACAATCTATTCATTTGCACTTGGGCAAGGTTGAGTTTGCTGGCACAAGGGAAGAGGGAACAATGTGGTTTTCAAAATTAATCTACTATTGTGCTGCAGTGGCTTTATGAACCCCAGTCATCTGCAGGGTGTAATCATCTCTATTGCTGAGATGTAAGATGCTTCTTTTTTTTTCCTCATAAGATGATGTGATGACACAAGACTAATGATGCATGTGAAAGCCCGGTATGTTTTAGAGATTTTAAAAGGAGACTTAGAAGGGCTAGTTAATGGAAAAAAGAAGAAATTAATTGTCGTGATTTGAACACAATGTGGGTTTTTTTAAAGTTTGCTTAGGCTGTGTGTTAATTGATATGCTGTGGCAAGCAGATCTGAAAGGGAAATTTGAAAAAGAGGAGAATGCAGTGATTTGTTTGGGAGGACATCTAAATGACCTGAGATTATTGAGTAGACTATGTAAGTGACAGGAAATTTTCATGAAATGCTGATGGAAAGATTCTTTGGGTTTGTTGCTGACCATATCAGTGAGTCATAAGCAGGCAAGTTATAACCTCCTTGTGTCTGAGTTTTGTAAAATTATTATAAATATCTATCTAATTCAGAGATTGAGCTAAATTAGTATCTGGAAGAGTACTGAAGTTTTTCAACCAAACTGTTTCTGAAAATATAACAGATTAAAATAAATTAGATGAAAATGTAGCTATTTAAAATAGTACAGAGAATGTATTGATTTTTTGGGTTTGTTTTTTTTTTTTAATTTCAAGAGGGGAAAAAATAAACAAATTAAAGGTTATGCAACAGAAGAACAAAATGAAAACCCAAATTATGCAGCCATCTGCAGGACATATTTTAATGACTATCACTGAACTATTTTTATAGATTTTGAATCCTTTCGAAGCCAACTGTTATTTACAAGCTGGCCTTATTAAGTGGCAAGGAGTGGCTGTGGCTTTGGTATTTAGATAATTAAATAAAGCAAAACAAAACAAAGTTAATGTTGATTAGAGACTTAGGAAATTATGCAAGCTGTTCTTTGTGACAATGAGTAAGTATTTTATTAACAGATGCATATAGCTTTGTATTTTAAAGAAAGACAGTAAATTAGAGTGAGATTAAGATGTTAGATATTTATCTTCATGGAAATATCCTATGTCAAAATAGCAATAAGATAACAGAAACTTTTAAGCACATGGGTCTTTAAGAGGACTGTGGTTTAAATGACAGCTATAAGGCTTGCTTATTAGCAGACTAATAGAGCCTTTCCCTTTCTTACGTTATCTGTTTATTAATTTCTATGAAACAGTAACACAGGTTCCTTTGAATATATATATATAAAAAATCTATTTGCTGAGGTCTTCAGTAAAAAGCATCACTAAAGAAACACTGAAGCAAAGGGATTTTTAGTTATCCCTGAATATCCTTGTCTTCTAGTGACTGGGGACTTCATCTTATTCTTTGCTGTTTGTGTACTACAGAAGCAATACAGAAGGATGGGGGCAGATGACAATCCAAGCCTTTGGTCCACAGACTTGCCTAAAATATAATTTTCATCTTCACAGTGCTTAGGTAGGTTATGGGAATATTTCATTAGAGAGTAGAAATACGTTTTGTGGCTAGAAAGTGGTGATACTGCTAATTTAGAGTGTGATTTAATTATGTGGCTACTATGAGGGATTTATCACAGCATATAAGGATACCAAGGATTTGGTTTTATGACATTTTTAGAATATCTACTCCATTTGGAAACTTCATTTGTATTACAAAACTTGCTTATCTGTGTCCCACTAGACTCAGTCCATCACACAGAGTGTAGCGAGTGGCATAAGACACAATACTGCTGTGGACAGATATGATCCCACCTTTCTTTCACTTATTTATTCTCAATAGCTATTGTATGCTGACATCAGCTACTGTGTAGTCCTTTGGTGAGCTGGATCAGGGGACTGATTTGGTAGAAAATGAAGAGATTTTTTTAAAGCTTCCTGTTTTATAAATTCACTAATCCATCTTGGTGAAATGTGATGAATGCAGGCACCACAACAAAGGAGACAGTAGGAGTTAGTACTAAGTGGGGAGGCTAGGTAGTGGGAAGGTGAGATTGCCTCTTTTCACAGAAATGTGGTCTTCTGTTGGGTTGAAGTTCTTGCTTTGCCTAGAACCAGAGCAGAGAGGGTAAGTACCTAAAAAACCGAATACAGTTTCTATGTGGAAAAAGCTGGTGTTTGTCTTTCTCCACACCCCTCCAACCCCCACCCCAGCATTTATTTAGAAGAACTAAAGCAATTGATGGTAAAGTGGGTTTACTTTCATTGCAGTAATGGTCCATTTGTAACAAAATTGAAAAAAGTTTCACCAAAACTGAAACAACATTAAAACACTCATTTGAGCTTTTTCCACTGCAAACAAAACACCCTGCTTTTAAGAATAATGTGATGTATTCTGCTGGAAGGAACAACATAATTTTCTGTCATTTCTCTGTATTTTTGGGGTGTCCACACAGTTAAATGGCTTTCCTCAAAGTAAGGGTTCCTTCTTGAAATTTCCCATTGCTCCTTCAAAACGTTGCTACTAGAAACAGACTGTAGAAAGTTGGAGTTCTTACAGCCAGCAGTGTATTAACTATGAGGTCCTTTGGCACCTACTATAGGCAGGGGTTCGTAGTTCTGTGCTCCTCTGTGCAGTGGTGTTAGGACTGGGGTAGTTGGCTCAACAGGAGCAACCATCAGAAATTTTTGAGACAAGCCCTATTATGTCATAGCCAGTGACTTTTGAGACATGAGAAAAAATGTCTTTGCTGATGTATTCTGTCTACCTAAGTAGCAACACAATGAAGAAATATTGCAAATGTGAGAAGAATGAAACCACAAAATATATCATTTTCTAAATGCAAAAAAAGGTGTTTGCATTAAGAAGCATCAGAGAATTTAAAAGTAATTTAATATCTTTTCCCATAGCCCAGTCTTTGCAGTGTCATGTCGTTAAGCAATAAATAATGGAATTTTTTCAGGAAAGACATCTTATACTTTCAAATCAGTGACATAAATCTAACCATATGGATTAGGAAGTCAGCCTTATCTACTTACAGTCTAATCTTCTGATGATACATAGTGTATTCTGTTGTCATTTCTTTAATATGGTAGGAGATGAGAAACCCATCAGTCATTTCCAGATTACATTCAGTAAATTTTTCAGAATGCTCTTTTAATGAGGATAATTTTTAATAGAAAATTGTGTACAACTGCCTGACATGAATGATGAAAGTCCATTGAAGAAAAAAAAAACAACAAAGGCAACTGGAGCCTAGCGCTGTCTATTGCTCCAGTATTATTCCTCATGTCTAGTCGTTAATCTTAGTTCACATATCAGAAAAACACACAGCCAGAATTTCTGCAGATCAATGGATGCATACACATCTGAATAGTTATTGATAATGGTTTAAAATACCAAATATTGCCAAATGATCATATTAATGTGTTTGAAAATGACGACAGTTCAAATGCCTTACAAGTCTGACTTCTTGGCAATAAAAGCTGTGAAGTTGTGTGACGTCATTGGCTTTACCCTGGTTTATACATCTTAAACTCTTCATTGTCATACAGTGCTTTTTTAATACAGTGAATTAATAGTACATTATATTTGGGGAATCACACCTGTATTACTCTGACTATTAGGAAGACGGACTGGAGAGATGACCTGAGGAAGAAAAGGTTGTATTCCTTTGAATAGTTCTTATTGTCTACTTTGTAGTTAAAACTGAAATCACAAAATCCTGTTCTCCCTGATAAGTTGCATGAAGTAATAGTATCTTATAAGGATTAAAGACTGACTCTGTCACAAAATCATTTATTAGGTATGATGCTTTTTAGCACTTGGTGTGATTGTCACAAAGTTAGTTATATAAAACAATCATAAAGTTTTCTCATGAGATGACCTTTTTAAAATGAAAGTAAGGCTGCAAGAGAGCAATGGCTATTGAAGTTGTTTGTCAACTTAGAAGGCAAAATTTGGGAGCTTTTTATATAACCAGTAAATCCTATATAATGCCTAAATAACATTAACTCATTTATGTAATGGTGGCATGACTAACTAGTCAAGATTCTTGAGTGTTAAAGAAGAATGAAAAGTAACCCCCTCCCTTCCAACTTTGAAATCCATGTATTAACACAGTACAATGCAAAACAGTTATATTAAGTATGAAGAGAGCAGCAGCTGCAAAGGTAGCAGAGAGCTAGCAATATGAACACAAAGAGAGCAATAAATTGATCCCTTGTGTTTTCTCATGAGTATACATTCTGTTGCTTAGATAATTCTACAGTCAGGAATAATTTATGAAAATAAACTATTCAGTGTCAAGAGGACTGTATTCATTGAAATGATAGGGCTTGGCAAGACAGCATTTATTTTTTTTCAAATATATCTGTGATTTTTTTTTTAATCTGGTAAGGAGCAAATTATCTCGTCAGATGACTGTCTTGTTAGTGTCACTTTTGATGAGCCAAATGCGAAGGTTTTGACATGTTTTAAAACTCTGATATATTTGTATGTAAAAGGAAAGAAAGGGTAAAAAAAGAGGAAAGTATTTCCCAGACAGAATGAAAACCTGGCACCCCAATTTTCAGAGTATATTGATGGCATATCTAAATGCAGTTGGGAATGATAGTAGAAATGACTGAGGCTAATGAGTTTCTTCACTTTTTTATTTATAGGGAGGCAGACAAGGCTAGTTTTTTTGATATCATGAACCTGGGTTTTATGATTTGTTTTGGAGATTCTGATATTAATCTTCTTATATACATTATAAAATAGGTGACTACGTAATATTATATTTTTTCCCCTTAAAAAATTAAATATAAAAATGTAGTGGCTGATTGGAACTATCCACGCCTATATGTCATTAAAAAGTTATTTCATTTTTTGCATTGCTTTGGAAACAAAGACCCTCATACATACTTACATCAATAAATTCTTCATCCTAGATATATCAGTTTAACTTTTCTCATTTGTGTCTTTTCATCTATGTGTGTTTACATTTGTAAAAACAAGTAAGTGTTGGCAGAATATAAAGAGTTTGCATAGAAAAGCACATCTGTGAATAGTGTAAACTAGCTATAAAACCTGTATGGTCTAACTAGAAACTACATTCTAGCCTATCTGTCTGATGCAATAAAAAAAATCTCAGGAATTTAGCTAACCTCAATGATGTGTCAGAAGTCTGTTTTTCAGGCTGGTCTGCAGGACTCAAGAGGCCAGATTTGGAATTGACATAGGGATCTTCTAGCTTAACTCTTTGCACTCAGGCTGAAGGAAGTATAATGAGAATGTCTCTGGAGCTCACTGCACTGTTCTTAAGTATATACAACTGAGTAGTATCCTGTAGCTTGCCTGGTTTCAGTGTTTAATTACTGTTATAATTGTTAGAATTATTTCCCTGGTATTAACCCTGAGTCTTTTTGGCACAGGCTAAAATGATGATGCTTCTCCTGCTTCCAGAGACTGTCATAGGGAAACAGCTCTGCCATGGGATAAAAACTGATGATATTTCTCTTAAGATTTTATGACGAGGACATAGACAGCCATGTCTTTCCAAAATCATTTGGAAACTTGACCTTTTCCCATTAGATTTAGTTGTAGATCCCTTTTTTGGGTAACAAAGCCCATCAATAGCAAGCAAAGTTGACAGTTTGCATTCCGGTGGTCATGTATTGCATGCTTGTTAATAAATCCATGAAGAAGGTTAAAGGTTGTTTTAAGAGGCATTGTGTTACTGATTTTCATTCAAATATTGCTTACTGTGAAGCTGTAATGGCTACTGAGTTTTTCCCCACTTGGTACTTGTGCATATGTCTTCTTCAGATTTATTGCTCTCCTCAGCCAAACTTTTGCTTTCCTGACTTCAGGACATGTCTTTGATTGCCAGAATCATCTGGAATTTTGTCCATATTCTCCAGATACTTATCCTGCAGGAGAGGTTGCAGTTTCTCCTGATTTGAAGCTGTTGACATTGCGAATGTGTCTTGTTTGCTTATTCACTTGGTGAAGTTTCCCAGTGGGAGCTGTTTCAAGACACTTTTTATATATGACTGTTAGAGACAGGTAATTAGCCTTTAGGTGCAATTTCATTTTTCAGCTTTTGGAACTTAAGTTCCTTAGCTTGAGTATTTTTACAGAGGAGGATACTGAAGCCTCGCCAAAGTTTCTGATAAAATGTCACAGTCTATGTTCAGCTGTTAGCTATTAGAGGCAGAGAAGGTTGTTAGCCCAAACTAGTGCTGATAGAAGCCATTTAGTACCTCTGTCTCTGCCTCCCTTGTACATATCATATGTAATCTTTAGCACATCTTGCTGATGCAGTTGTCAGGCATTCTGCTGTCATGGCAGTGTTAAAAGGTAGCTTCACTGAATTAACATCTTGCAGATCAAAGCTTTAATATTAGCAGAGGTTGTTCATAATGGGTTGCAATCATTTTATGCCATTAGGAAGACATCTTGAGCACTCTTAGGATTTACCTTGCAGCAATGGGTTATGAATCACTTTTCACTTTCATGTTTTTTCTTTGGTGGTCAGAGTGATGGCTAGCACACTCATGTCCTGCAATTTGTTTTTGTCATTGGTACAATAATTTATTTCATAAGAACTCTTTTAAAAAGTCATTATAAACCTGGGGAGCTTATTTTAAGAGAAATCTACATGCAGATTTTATTATTTTTATTATCTGAGGAAGGAGCAATGGCATTTAACACTTCAAGTAAAGTTGTTGACTTGAACCACTGACGTAGTTTCATTATGCTGGTGCCCCAGCATAATGTTCCTTTTGACAGCAAATTAGAGGGAACAGACTTATATATAGTTGCCTGTATTTAGGCTCAAATGAGTCAAACGGAAGGAAAAAATACTGTGGGCACATGTCACCTTGCATTGATTGGGAAATTTTTTTAATTACTGTGCTAGAAAGACAAAAAGCTGCAACACCATCTTGGTGTGTCAGAGTTGAATGATATTAGAATTTACATTGCTCTCTGTAAGTTTCTTTGACCTAGGAAATACAATAAAAGATGTGTATGGAAATGCAATAAAAGATGTGTACCATCAATATTGAAAGAAAAATACTTATTGTTTATGCTCAGCTATTGTAGATCAGGTTCTACAATTTTGAGGTATTCACAACACATAGATGGCTTTGCTTTTTCTTTGCTTCTCTTTTTGGACTGTAAATATTTTTTCCCAGTATTTACAGGTTGAAGGACAAGCTACACTGTGATACTTTTTCATTGAAATTGCAGGAAAATGGTTTCAGCAATTCTCTCCCTGATTCCCTGCCAGCTGGAGGCTGGAAGCTGCTGGTTCCCCACCCCTCCAGCTGTCTCCAGAACTGTGCTGGATTTGGCAGAGGTGTGGTACCACTGTTGAGAGAGGCAACCAAAGAGGATGGCGTTGCAAATACTTTCTGTGGTTTTGGGAAGCTGCACAAGAACAGTCTATTCCAAGACCAGCTTTTACACCTGGAAGTATTCTGACCAAAAGAGAATGTTCAGCAATTATATGTTCTATGTTATATTTATTCTTACATTATGAATCTCATTACAAAGCTGTATATGATTTTTGGGCGTGGGAGGGAGTGTAATAATAATCAACAATAGAGATGGCTCTGAGGCAAACAAACTTTGAGATTTCTAAATGAGGATTTTCTGTACATTGACAACCATAAAAGGCAATCAGATCTATGGTTGGAAAGTCGATGATGTGTTCACTAGCAATGAACACATATTTGGCTCTTGAGCATTTTTTCTTTTCAATGAAGGTACTGAAAAGCTCTATTAAAAAGAATGTTATGCTTATACCTTGATTGGGACTAGAAATGAAGATACAGGATCAGCATAAAGATACTTGTGTCAAAATGGTTCAGAAGATGGGAAGTTGGGAACTAAGGGTAGTCATTTGGGTGTGATTTTGGTGGAGGTGGCCCTCATTTTTAAACTGGGGGATAGCTGAGGAGCCAACGAGTTTGCTAAATGTGTCAGTGGAAGTGTTAGGTGAAGGAGACAAAGGGATGTCAAGGCTGACATGGGTTTTGCTATTTAAGTTTCAATAACACCTTTTTTCTCTGTAGGTTGTGCTTTCTATTTTTATTATTGTTATAATATCCCTCCTTCCTCTGGCTGTGATACATCGCCTGCACTCTCTTCCTCTGTTGCTTAGATTACATACATTGAATAGATCATACATTACATACATTGAATAGATCTCTCTTGTAATTTTTCCAAATCTCCCTTTACCACTGGAAAGCTCATTGTGTAGAAAAATTTAGTCTACTGTAGCTACCTGTGCATCCCCTGCATGCTGTTTCTTTCATCACTACCTGCCGTTCACAGTCCATCTTTCACCTCTTCTTTCCAACAACTGATGCAAACATTAGATGTGGAAATAAGCAAAATCTGTAATGGATAGAAAAACTCTAATTAGGAAGAAAAAACCCACAAAACCAAACCTGACATCAGAAGATGGGTGAGTAGAAGCAGCAGTGATTGCAGGAATCCTTCTCACAGCTCTGCTCCTTAGCAGTTTTCACCCCAGCATATTCTTAATATTCCTTTGCTGGTTCATCTGGAGAAACACTGCTGAGGTCTGGGTAAGCAGAGGACAAAAAAGCATCTAAGGTCAGAAACGACTGCCATAAGAGGTTTGAAGCTAAGAAGGCAGCATCAAATGATGGAAATAATTGGGTAGTTTCTTCAGCTTCTCTTCAGAAAATGAAGCCATTCTACGTTTAAGATTTGCAAGAGCCTTCTGCCTGAAAGTATTTGTCTGCCTGTCTGGAATTGGTAAACTGGTTCATTAGCTATCGAGACTGAGATAAATGCTGACATTTTAATGAAAATGTTTTAAAAGGTATATTCTATTTTCATGCATTTCCAAGCATAAAAAGAAACACCTTAATAAGCAAGTATTAAAGACTGATCTGTGTTCTGAATGTATCGTTTTAAACATTAAAACAAAATTCAGTCCTCAAAGTTCGAAAAAGAAATATATAACCCTCAATATGACCTTAAATATGACACTGCCATCAGTGACTTTATGATAAATTGCCAAAAGAAATAATCTGTATCTGTAATCAGATATGGCCACAATATCTGTGGAGTAAGATTTCTGGCTCCATTAATTCATCAAAAAAGTGGATTTAAAAGGAGAACGTGATCTATTAAGATGCAAGACCTGGCAAGTTTTGTGTTTTTCAATAGCACAAAATCTGAACTGCTTTAGTTCATGGAATTAAATTTTCCCTAGATGTCTGTGATATTATTGACTTTTTCAAGAGGCACCGAAAGCTGGCAAGTGGATAAAAGAGGAAAATGTTTCTAAATATTTTGCTTTAAAGTACAAAAGTGTATGTGTGTGTGTTAAATGGATGCCTGAAGATTGTTAGCTACTGGAATTGGCAAGCACTCAGCTCTGTGGGTTACATGTTTTTAACTAGGTTTTTAAGCTTATTCATAAGTTATGGAAGGGAAAATTGTGCATCTGCAGAAGAAACTTCACAACTGTCTCTGTCTCAGTGTGGAGAGAAGCCTGAGAGACATGTTGCACCCAGAATGTTTTTCTTTGACTAAGGAAGAAGCAGAGACAAGTAGCCTCCTAAATAAATAAATAAATTCATAGTCTTTGGGATGGTTAAGGAGAGCAGATTTGCTAATTAAATCTGGTAGAGTGACATGGTTGTAAAGGTGAGTCAGGCAGGGCTGGTGAGATTTCTGGAGGTTACCCTGGCCAATCTACTATGTGGGAGCAAACAAATAACAGGAAGGGTCAGCTCAAACCCCCCCAATATAGATGTTTTTAATCAGGTTTAAATTTCTGTTGGAGTTGGTAAAGAGATTAATTTTCTCCTGATGTTCTTGACTGAGAGAGCAACTTTGGATCACCTCCCTTAAGATGCATTAGCTCTCTGCTATGCCTGGTCTCCATCTGCTTTTCTTTTAATTACTCTTTAAGAAGTCAAACTTTTACTGTTGCTTTGATTTATAACAGGAACCTAATAATGATTTGATTTTGAAAGGTTTTGAACAAGTTTGTTTCATCACACAACACTGTTGGATTTGGTTTTTCTTAATCACATGTTGTGAAGAAATCTTTTCAAAAAAGGAGTGTTCTTTTGTGTTCAGCCTAGTAATATTAATTTAGGAAGTACAGACTGACACAAACCCTTGTTTTTCTTTAGTTCTAATACTACCCGTGAAGGATAATAAAATAAACAAACCTATATAACTTTTGAGAATTTGCAGTGCTTCATTTAAAAAGTAGTTATCTTCGTGTTTGAAATGGCACCATGTATGTTTTAACAATATCGATTAATTAGGTTTCTGTTTAATGATGCATATGCAAGGTGGAAGGTACCCAGCTGTGTACAGTACAAAGCACTCATCAAGTTGAAGGCTTGAGTTAAGCCCACAAGCCTCTGTGGCTTGAACATATACTTAAATTCCTGCAAGTTCAGAGCTTCTTAGACAAAACAGGTGGCAGATGGGAAATGTTGATGTTTGGCATGTGGGGAAATGAGAGAGAGATGGCTTTTTTCAAGGTAGGAATGATTATTTAAAAATAAAAAACAACAAAACACAAAACCAACAGAAATGAGTTACAGTAGTTGTGTAAGATTGCTTAGAGCTTCTTGTAGCTAATTCTATCTAATTAAAGAATAGATTACTTCATATTTTCTAAACAAATTTGGCAAACTGTCTGAATTGGCTATCACGAACTGTAAATGATCTGTTTCTTGAGAAAGCGTGCCTACCTATTTTGTATGTGTTAAAGCAATTTAAGGGTTCATGGTGTATGAAAGCAGTTGTAGGACGACCTGGCAGAAAAGAAACCATGATATTCAAAAGCTATTTTGTGGATGATATGTTTTGAATGGTTGAAATTTATTTTAGAACAGGGCTGGTGAAGGCTGTCTGAAGCTATCTTTGTACACTACTATTTTTTTTGCCCTGGCCCTAGTCCTTGTAGAGATAGACATACCCACAAACAGGGGTAAGCCTTTAAATTAAACAGGATAACCTCTTTCTGCTGCCTTAATCTTGTCCTTATGAATTTGTATAAATCTGCTTCCTTCATTGTTATGCATCACACAAAAGTTACTAAAAATAACTGTTTAATTTTTTTAGTGTGTACTGAAACAGATAAAAAGATAAAGTATATTTTGTTTTTATGTAACTCCTGCTGGGCTGATATTACTCCTTTTTAATGTAATTTTTGTCAACATACCCAGCAAAAGCTGTAGGACCTTAACTACCACCCACACAAATAGTCTCTAATTCCTGCAAAGAGTCATTTTCCTTAAGTATCTATCCAACAGATGTATCTCATTTTCCTTGTATGGCAGAAACAGTTAAAGTAGGATGGAGCTGTAGGAACATCGTATTGCAATGTATATTCAATTCATTTTACTCGCTATCTTCATGTGACTTGTGTAACATCTTGAGACATTAATGACCTTCCTTTTTTATTAGCCATAATTTTTTTTATACTGTGTTGTGTTTTCCTTTGGTTTAAAACTTGCCTGACTTGGAAAATTAATAGGAAGGACTTTGACCATTCATTCTTAAGTTCAGATAAGGATGGGAAAGGATTCTGTTGCTGGGTTGAGTCATTCTTTTGGCAAAGAGTTCATGGAAAAAGAGTCATACAAGCTTCAGCTTTTAAATACATGCAAGATGCTATGATAATAGGGCATGGAAAAAGGATAGGGAAGTTACTGCTCTGTAACTTTGCTAGGTACATGCCTGAATAGATATTATGGCATCTGTATGGAACTTTGTTTAGTAAAATTGGGTTGGATTTTTTCCCCTGCCAGGATGCCATATATGCAGGCTGCCTGGATTAGCTGCCATCGTTTCTTTAGCCAGCAGAAATGCAAAGACCTGGTGTTGACAGTGACTAGCATGGTCTAAAGACAAGATCATAAAATAGGTTTTTCCTGGGAGATGGGAACAAAGCTGAGCTGACAAGTATTGCATAGTAGATGAAAATGAAGGTTTGTATTTAAACCTGTCTCATGGCTCTGTAATTCCTCTATTTTCTTGCCAAAATTAATTTTCTACTAATTTTAACTCCAAAGATCTTGGCAAGCTTTGGATTTTCATTTCTTTTTTGACAAATTCCCCCCCAACTTTTTGATCATGATCACTGCCGTTGATGGATTGTCAGTGCATATTCCTGCAGCTGCTTTGGGTATTTTTAATACTTTTCAAGATTAGCAGCATGGAGGCTGTACATTTTAGTTTCAGTCTTCCACCATGTAGTAACTCTGTACTGTTGAAACTGGTATTAGATAAATATAAATTAGTCTATAGCTTGCCAATATGGGTCTTGTAAGCTAACATTTAATATGCACGCTAATTAAATAGAGTTAAATAGGAGTTTTCCCAAGACACAAAGACTCTCTCTGACTAAATAATTACCAGAGCCTGATACTTCTGTTATACTGTAGCTTCTTGAGAGATAGGACCAACTTCAGTTCTCATACCAGCGAGATCCATTGATATGGTCAAAATGAGAGGAGATCCAAACTCTTGATACTTGTTGGCTAAAGGAGGGCAGATGACCTTGGGGGGAAGAAACAAAGGACATGAATGAAGTGCTTAATGGGATCAGAGAAGTGGCATGGCCAGCTAGGGAAGAGAAGGAAAGTGAGTGGAAAAGAAAGTGAGAAAGCTCTGGAATGCAGCCTCATGGCAATAAAGGGAGAGACTTCAATGGATAATAATCAAATGGTGGGTTAAATGTTACCCCATGTAACTATGTATTATTCAAAAGTAAGATAGGAGCATGGGTGCTTGCGGCACACTGGGCGTGTGGAGTGACTACACACTAATAAGGGATTAAATACTGCTGCACAATCATCTCAGAGAGAGGGGGACACAACACTACTGAGAGGTAGTACTTCTATCATCTTAGCCTTTCAGGTAAGATTAGGTGATCTGTATATTGCCTTTTTTTTTCCCCTTTTTTTCTTCCCAAAGCTTTTAGATCAGTGAAAACATCTGAACTTCAGTGCAATTGCACCTTGTATGGCGAAAATGAGCAGTATCCATTTCCTACAGAAACATCAGAGTGGCCATAACAACCCTGTTGCCACACTCTTCGTTTTCACTAATGATTAAGACAATATTTACACTCCATGAGGCTTTTTTTGAAATCTCTTTTTAGATGTGTTTTACCGAGAAATAAGTTTGTGGAAGGAGCAAATGTAAAGAGGATTAAACTACTTCAGGATGTGGAAGATTCATCTTTGGGAATATAATATCCTCACTTGATATTTTTTGAAGGTTAGAGAACTAGATTGAAAATTTCTTTGATTTGTAAACATCTTCCCATCGTTGGTACACTCTAGAGTTTTTCTTAGTGACAAAACACAATCATTGTGTCTGTGTGTCTTAGTGACAAAACACAATCATTGCTCCCTGAAAAGCTACTTGGGGTGTAAATCTGCTATTGTGATGTTGGCTGGCCACCACTGATGTTTATAATGTGCATTTCACATATTTTGCACAACCATCACCTTTTTTTGTTTTATTATTAGCTCCTCATTTTCCCCTGGGCAAAGGGAAAATAAGATACAGACAAACTGAAGGTACAGATGGATTAACCGTCATTTACAAATGTCTTTCCAGAAAAAGTGTGGTTGCTTTCTGCTCTGCAACTCTATATGGAATTATTCTCCCATCTTGCTAGCACATGAAGTGTGACTATTGAATGTCCCACTGTAGCAGCCATGCATAATGCATGAGTTTTGCCTTAAAAAATTCCCTTGCATTAGAAACAATACACAATTACACACTGCTTCTAATGTAATCGGGGGAATGAGGGCAAAGGAAAGAATCTATCTGGAATAACTTAGTTTCCTAAAATATTTGTTTACAGTACGAATTTCAATAATTAATGTACGGATTAAAACATTTTGCTTATCTTCTTCTTCCAGCAGTAGGGTCATCACCTATAGCTGCAGAGAAGGAAGCCAGAAAAGCTTCCAGACGCAGAGCTGACAACTACAGTGCTCCAGCTGCAGCCTCAGCATATGCTGCAAAAGTCCATACGTGACTGCACTAATGGGAATGTGTTTGTTTTTTCTGGCCAGATCACCAGTGTGCTGGTTAGGCTATCTTTTTTTCTCCTGAATGCTATTTTTTTTCCTTTTGGTATTGAAGAATGTGTATGCCAAAGCCTTTATGTAGCTTTTAATGTAATACGCATTGTTCCTGTTTCCTTTCCTGTCATAAAGCCTGTTTACCTTCAGGAGTCAGCAGAGCCATTTGTGAACGAAAAATCTCCTTGCCTCTCTGCAGCACATTCCTTAGTAACTCTGTTGTATGTCTTGGTGTTGCAGTACATTCAGTCTGGAACTGTGAGCTTTCAAGTGCAGAGACTTGATAGTACTGTTCGGCTATTTTTATTGTTTACACAAATATAAGTAGAAGTTGCAGGTAGGAACTGTTTTCTCTTAAAAATTATTTTCTTAACCCCTACATTTTTGAGAACACTGAAATACATGATGTTTTCAGCAGTAAAATAGTATAAGATTCATAGATTAACCTCTTTTATAGGTTATTGACAGAAAGAATAAGATCCAGTACCTGTTAAAGCAACGAAAAAGCTCTCTTATGGGCGAATCCTCTAAAATTTTGAATTCACACAGAGAAGCAATACTTTGGAAGTATGGAAGTTTTAAATTCACATTACTTTGTCCTGCATTATTCACATATATTTTAACATAAGATCGTGGTGGGTTTGCCATAAGTAGACTCCATCAATTTTGTTTGTATGACTAAGCACTGAAGTCATATGAAAACTGCTTGGAAAAAAAGCAAGAGGAGGGTGATTGGAATATTCTATTCCCCAGGAGGAAAACATGAAAAATATTTTTGCTAAAAGAGAAAGGTCTAAATGTATTTGTGGAGATGGGGAGGGATAGAATTATCTCAAAGGCACTGACTCCTGAGAGAAAGTTGGTTGAGAACTACAAAATTGTTTAAAATTTATTAAGGCCCCAAACCCTTGTTTCCATAAATGGTTGGATAAGAAAGAACTAACATAACGTCCATGTATTAAAGCAAGAAATTGCACACTTTGCTTTGTTGTGTTGTAACTGAGCCATGGTATTGGATTTATATCTGGAATTACTCAACTTCACTATGATCATCCTAATTTTCATTTGTAATAGAGAATCATAAATAAGAGAGAGAGGAATGAGAGATTCAGAAATAGATGAGGGACTCATTCATTATAAAGTATAGTTAAAACAGATAAATACAGATTTGGTGGAAATCTGATAAATTATTAAGATGAAAATATGATAAATCCAAAAGCATATAAATAATTAAGACCCAATCTACTTATTCTGTCTCAGGTGAAAGGAAATTATTTATGTTTGTGAATAGCAAGCACATTTCTGAAAGACTACATTTGAGTGAATAACTTATGTCATTATTTGGGTGGACTACTGATGTGTGTGTACTGTTGTACGATCAAGCTACTGGAAGCGTTATGCTAATTAGATAAAGACTCATCAAAAAGACAGGTAAGTGCACCTGTAGTCTAAATACGACCTCTGATGTCCTGTTATGTCCCAGTCAGTAAAAATATGTCCCAGTAAGACTTGCACTGTTACCCCATTTTCTCCACTACTGCAGGAACCCCAATACGGCAAAGGGAGTGAGATAACTGTGCTTGCAAGAAGTACAATATAATGCTTGCCAAATTTGTATTCTGTCCTGTAGGTTTGTGCTTTTTCTGGAGGTTTATATTTAAGTATCTCTTTAATATGTATGAATATTTTTATGTATTTGTACATCTTAAGAGACGGGAAAGGGAAGAGTTTTGCAATGCTAACAATAGAATGTCACCTTTACCCAAAGAGGCATAACAGATCAAAAGATGTTTATTTCTTGCATGGCAGACCAGCTCTTGCATCCCATTGCTTAAATTGCATGCCTGTGCAACTGTAACCACGAACACAATGTATACACAATACATCTTAACAAAACTTTGGTGTGTACAGACAGTATAGATTCTGATAATTTGTGCACAGAATCTTCAAGTAAACTGGCTTGCTTTGATTCTTTTTAGCATTTCCAAGGGATTATCTTCACAAGGGTAATGTTTTTTTTCTCATGAGGAATGCTTTTATGTATTTCAAGCAGACATAAACTGAAATGATAATGCTCATGTTTAATTAGGGAACTGTTTGCTGTCAGGATCTAACGTGGCTTTTACTTGTGCCATAATTTCTGACTTCATAATGACTTCATGACAGGATTGTGAAATCAACAGTTTTTGAGATTCTTAGTGTCTTGGGGCAGAAAGATGTTTTTATATACCTAGAATGAGAAATATTGACCAGTTTTATATTTAAACCACGCTAAACCATATTGAAATGTGGCTGGGTGAAAAAACATCTATGCACATTGCGCCTTCCGTAAGTCAAATATTTCCTGGTTCCAATTTTGATGTCTAAAAAAAGTCTTGGGTTTTCTTTGTTTGCTAGAGTATTTTAGATGGGTGTGGTTATTGTTATTTTTGGGAAGTTTGTCATCATTTTCCTTAGCTTCAGTGTACCATAGCATTAGAGGAATGCTTTTTTCCTTTCTTCCATCACAGTTAAAATAAATTATATTTACAGACTTCTATAGCTTTATTGGAATATACTTTCTTGACAAGGAAAAACTGTCAGCCGACTGAAGCTGAGCAATTTTCAGGTGAACAGTTAAATCAGTGCATGTTTGCAGGGATAATTATTAGTTGTAGTTGCCACTTGCACTCAGTAGAGATTGTAAGTATTGCAATAATTTAAAACACTGACTAATTAATCCTTGCCACACTGCTGTGAGGCAGATAAAAAGTGCCATGCTGTACACCATGGTAGAGATGATAAACTGAGGCGCAAATCTGCTAAATTTGTACGTAAGCCAGGTTTATCACCCAGTAGACCTGAATTGTAGTCATTTGTGTGCTCTAACCACTAAAGCTCATCTGAACTAGAATTAGCAAAGAGTTCACATCTCAGAAAAGAAGACACACACCCCTTTCCCCCCTCCTTTTTATCAGAGTTTTTCAATTTGTTTTCTGTTCAGTAACTTGATAGGAGCACGATGTTCTGTGGCTCAGGTCATCCATCTGTCTTTTTGTAATGCGTATATATGCATTAAAAGGCAGTTAGAGATAGACATAAAACTCTAATGTAGCACACGTAGCTTTGTTCATTTCATTTTATTACAGTGTGATCCCAATACCATACAAACTTACATTTGCTTAGGAAGGACTCTATCCATTAGGCAGTGGGGTTTTTAGCTGAAAGAACCATTTTTTAAATAAAATTTTAAAATGGAATAAAATAATAGCTCGAGTGTTACATACACTGTATTTGGGGCTTTTATGCCTGAGTTCATGATACATCAGAACAATTATGCTTATTATCGTCCATTACACCAGTAGTAGTATCTTTGTGTAAAGAGTCTATCTGTCAGTCACACCTCAAATCTCTGCGCACTTATTTCTCATCACAGAAAGATAAATTCTATTTCAGGTACAAACTTTTCTAGTCAAGAAAAGCCAATATCTAGAAATTCCCCAAAGTTAACCAAACAGTAAGTTTGTAGCTGTGTTTTACTGTTCAGATCAGCATATAGGTTGTATGCGAGTAATTTTACTGGATTGGAGATGATTATATGCTATGGGAAAATATTAACAGGTATAAAGCAAGGTCAGAAGACATTTGATGCTCTTTAAGATGAATTATATTAAAGGATCAATCATATTTAACAATTAGCACCTTTAGGAGGATGTTACTTAAAAATTTTCAGACTTTGAACAGTCAGCTCCATGGTTATTTCAGAATAATTATCAACTATTTTACAGTAGAATTACAAAAAGGAATGCAACTTGCATTGCAAGCAGCTGGTGTCTAAATGGAAGGTTTGGGATTTTTGCCTCAATATCCTCATATAAAATGTATTAAAATTAAGTTACAGAATTCACCATAGAGTTCTGCCATAGCTTTAGAAAAAATAAATCCTCTTTCTGCTGGGGAAAATGACACTGAATTAAGTAAGCTATTACAACTTGAAACAGAGGAGTTTATGATATTATTTGTTCTATATACTTAATATTGGCAAAATGTACCAGCGATCAATGTGCTGAGGAGGTAGAGAACCTTAGTCCTGACTAGGAGTTTGATCTTCACAGTTGAGGAAAAAGGTTTAGCTTTCATAGCTATATACTACCTTATTTTCCTCTGAAATTACAAACAGGGCTGGTAATTTTCATGATAAATTTTTGAAGGTGTTATGTGGCCAGTAATACAGTATATCTCCAAGGATAAATGGACCTGAGTGTGTCACTGGTTTCACATGGTCTCTCCTTTCATTGTGAAAAATTATAAGGAATCCATATTTTGGAGAAAAAGGCCAATCAGTTCTTACCTGTAAGACCTCAAATTAAATCACACTTTATAGTTATGGAATTTGTAGGGCCCAATGCCTCACATTGTGCAACTAAAACATAAAGTTTTGTTACTTCCTTTTCTGCTCATTGCTTTTTGTGTATAGATTAGAGTCAATGTTTTCATCAATATGAAAATATGTATATAGGGGTTCCTACTACAGCACTTAAATTGTAATAAAAATAGTCGCAGTTGCTGACTTTCATACATTTCCTGATGTATTTTGAAAATACTGTGAGATTCCTACCTCACTTTCAATTTATAGTCATACTACTTCTATTAATTTTTTTAACAGTCAGCTTGGACTTGTTTAACTGCATCAACCTGGAATTATTACTTAGGAATCTATCTATCTATTTATCTATCTATCTATCTATCTATCTATCTATCTATCTATCTATCTATCTATCTATCTATCTATCTATCATTTATTTCATGAACAAATATTTACCATTTTATATGACAACATTGTGAGAAAACTAACATAAACCTGACCAAGTCTAACTAACATATGACTGACATGAGTTGTAAAAAGCTGCTTGGTAGTACAGGAAAAATCTTCCTCTTGTGTGTGCATGCAAAAATACATGCAAGCATGGCCACAGATACCTCTACATAGATAATTCTGAATGGTGATCAGGATAATAGAGGAGAATGTATCGGTATCTAATAAAGACTGTAAGTGCTCTAGTATTAAAATTCTCCAACACATAAATGACTTAAACATGGATGTACTGTCAGCTGATTCCAAAATTCTGTGAATAGTTAGATGTATCCTTCAGTTAAGCTTGCAAGTGATACTTCATTTTAGATAGGGATCATAGTGATGTTAAGAAAAATGCATGAGTGATATTCAGTTACTTCTTGGCTGGAAAAGTAACCATATTACTCTCAGATTTACTCTGTTCCACCTTTACACAAAGGTTGAGGTGAAAGAATTCATGCTGAGTTTGGATAGGTCGATGTTTTTAAATCCTAGCTACTTAAAATAGTGATTATGTGAAAGTCTTCGTGGGAATTAACAAGCAGCTGGAAAGCTTTTCCCTTAAGCATGTCCACAGTCCTTTTCAAGCCAGCTATTTCTCACTCTTGTTAGTAAATCTAATCAGTCAGATTTTGTTTACTTTATGAATATTAAATTTCAGATAGGGTTTCTTTTCTATTGATTTTATACATGCATAAAATACCTATAATGTGTGTATGAGCATATATTTATAAAAATTATGGGCCACAAAATATGATATGCTGCAGTATGTTAAATAATGTGGTAATGTTTTAATTTCAGCACTTTTTCTTTGTTTAGAAAGAGATAAGAATATGCTCTGCTGAAAAGCAGAAACATGATTTAATGTACTTCATAGAATCATAGAATGCTTTGGATTGGAAGGAACCTTAAAGATCTTTTAGCTCCAACCCCTCCTGCCATGGGAAGGGACATCTTCACTTGATCATGTTGTCCAAAGCCTCATCCAGCCTGGCATGAAACATGTTCAGGGAAGGGGCAGACACAGCCTCTCTGGGCAGCCTGTGCCAGGGCCTCATCACCCTCAGATTAAAGAATTTCTTCTTAATGTCTAATCTAAACCTATCTTCTTTCAGCTTGAAGCCATTACCCCTTGTCCTATCCCTATGTTCCTTGGTGAACAGTCCCTCTCCCACTTTTCCTCTAGGACACCTTTAAGTATTGATAGTCCTTAATTAGGTCACCTGGAGCCTTCTCTTCTCCAGGCTGAGCAAGCCCAACTCTCTCAGCCTGTCTTCATAGGAGAGGTGCTCCAGCCCCCTGGTCATCTTCATGGCCCTCCTCTGGACTTGCTCCAACAGTTCTATGTCTTTCCTGTACTGGGGACCCCAGAGCTGGATGCAGTACTCCAGGTGGTGTCTCACAAGAGCAGAATAGAGGGGCAGAATTACCTCCCTCAACCTGCTGGTCACGCTGTTCTTGTGTCATTAGGCTTATTTCTGTATGTTTAATATTTTAGTTCTTTTTGCTCTTAACACCTTACTCCATGTCCTGCCTGATAGGACTGACTCTCTTGGTTGGACTAAACTGGCCTTCATTTTGAAAGTGGCATGTTTTGAAGATCTGTAATTTCCTTAGCAGTAAGCTCCCTTTTGCTGCAGCAGGAAAAGGACTGGGCGAGTTCTTCTCTATCTAGAGTGTTTTTGAAGAAAAAGAGGAAAAGCAATCCCAGCACAAGTGTAAGACCTCACCAGTAGTAATATCCAGAGCAATACACAGGGAGTCCTTCCTAATCCATGCATTTTCCTGGGAAATATTGACAGCAGGCCAGTGGGGAAAACTCCCAAAGCTGCAAAGAAGGCCCAGCTTTACTGTAGCATGCAGAAAAGATTTCCTAATGAAACCAGAATGGAGCTGGAGAGATTATATCTTGCTGTTGTCCAGATCACTGGTCAAAGAAGAGGCGTCAGCTTAAAATGATTTTCATAGCTGTTCAATTTACTTTCCTTAGAGGTTCAATTATTTTATTTCCATGAATATTGTCTTTACTTCTTAATAAAGAGAGAAACCAAGGAAAAATCAGTTTCTAGCTTTTTATTCAGACAAGGTCAAAATTCTCTTAAAATGTTTTTGTTTAAAAAATAGTTTATGTGAATGAGCTTATATATTTTGGAAAGTGATTCCCCTGTGTTCACTATTGCATGCTGCAATTCAGTCAAACTAGAATTGTTAACAACATTCAAGATTCTGCACTCTCTGCTGCTTTTTTTTCTAAACACCCCTCACCCCTCTCCCTGAATATGTTATATCAGAAAGGTACAAGGACTTTGCTTTGAATATTTTTATCCATTAACATAATGGCTGATCTGGATGGGGTTCCTGCACAATAAAGAAAAAAAGCCCCGAACCCTGGCATTAATTTCACAAATAATAAACATTTATATATTCAACAGTTGATGAAGAATTATATTGCTGCTGTTCATTAGTGTATTCTTTTAAGTACAGCTTTAAAAATGCAGAATACCCTCCCAATATTATTATTTTTTTTAACGATGCAAAGTTGCTTATAGCATCCGAGTTACTCTAAGGGGACTAAACTTTGCTTAGTTATTATTTTATTAAGCTGTAATGCTAATCTGTAGTTAGTTAAATAAGATTTATAGGTTCTTGAGGAGGTTTTATATTGCAGATCCTCCAAAAGTAAATGTGGATATTTTTATAACTAGCTTAGAAGTAACACAGAGTTTTCTTTGAAGCCTGAAAGCAGAAATGCCAGTATGACAGAAATGTCTTTAGAGGGGGGAGGAGAGTCGGGAAGGAGAGGAAATACCTTCATAAAATCTCAAAAGCACATTCCAGTTCTCTGATAATATATGCCATAGCACAATGTTTGCTAGGTTTTAGCTAAGCTGATAAGAACACTGGAGTGGGGGAAAAAAAAGTTAGAACTCAAGCACATACTGACTGTTAAGGATTTGACTAGCACATTTATAAATAAGAAATTTTACAGGTGTGAGTGAAATTCAAACAAGAAAAAATAGTGAATTTTATGTAACTTGTGTAATGACAGATCAACATAGCTGACTTGAAGGTCATTTTAACATTTGAATAGCTATTATTTTCCACTCAGGAGGGCCAGACATTTAATCTGTGACAAGAACAGTGCAGATTTTGTTTGAAAGGTGGTTGCAGCACTGATTTCCAGCATTTTTCAAAGAAAATTTATTGAAAATAAATATAGCTTTTTTTACTTGGTAAATTATACAGACTAATAGATGAAAGCTATATTATCAGAGACAGGGAAAGAATCCTCTAGATGGATATGACAGGCTTCTAGAGAATAAAAAAAATAAATATACGAGTATGTGCATATGAATATATGTATATAAATATAACATCAGTACATACATACACACACAGACAATTTGATGAGATTGCTTGTGCCTGGTGCATAAGTAGTAATTGGCTAATCAAAAAGATTTCTAAGCTTCTGGTTGAGTAAAGATTACCTGGATGATAATTACCATTCATTCTTTCCTTGCTTTGAACAATTTAGATTGAAATCCAAGGAAAAAAAAATAAATTAATTTTTCATGAAGTTTCCAGCATTTCTTAACCCAGATGTTGTATATCTGTATCTGTAACAAGTCAGACTATAGGAGACAGTAATTAGGAAAAAAATACTACTTTAAAAGATAAAATCTAAAAGAATGCTTAAGTACCGGGAAGATCATATTTAGGTCAGAATACCTAAAGAATTCCCAGCTTTACTTAAACCAGTTTCCTAATCCCTGCTAGGCCAATTCGTACATAATATGGTAAAAAAGAGATGAGTTCTCTTTTTGAGTCTGCAATCATATTTTAAATGAATCATATTATTCCCCTGTCTTATTTTCCACATTTCTAAATAGGGCTAATGAGATTTATCTGCCTTGGCAGTACATTAAAGACAGTATAGAGATCCAAATTATTAATTCTGATTAACACACGCACATGCACACCTAAGCAAAGGAGATTCCTTTCTGCTAATGAACCTAAAGTAGGAGACTGGCCAAATGCCACAGAACTAAAATCCTAATCTTTGTGTAGAAAATGTAAAAAGCATGGATTTGCACATATTTGCAGTGTATTTGAAGGAGATATATTAATTTATTTCAAGGCAGTCTTCTTCTGGCCCACTGAGGAAAGACAACACGAAGGGGGTGACTGTAACATGGTCATGGAAACCCTAGCTTGGGAAAGCTGCTGTTTTCAGCAGCCGTGTTCCAGGATGAGTCCAACTGAGAGGACCCAGAGGTGCTTCCAGCTCTGTGGTCCCACTATGGGCAGGAGATGTCTTCTGACTCCTCATTTGCTGAAACATGGACACACATTAGTGTCCCCTCTATGCGTTGCAATTCCCATGGGAAGGAAATCCAAGTAGCTTACCCTGAGAGATGCTCCCAGCATAGGTCTAAATTCGATCGTCCAGGAGCTGCGAGCATTTGCACTTGCCAGCAGTTAACAGCCCAGAGAAGTGCTACTTGCGTCACAGTTATTTCTCATGTTTATTGGGGTGGTGAGAGTAACAACTAATAGAAATTGTGTAATGCTGTAATTTTGTTGACAAAGAAGTAATTACAAAATTAAGCAGAATAAAATCTTAGCCCTTTTTTTAGTCCCCCTCCTTTTTTTTAATCATAAAAGCTTGATTTGCTTGCATTTCTATAGTGTTTTGTAACTCAGCCATTTATATATTATGTGAATACATGGGAACTGGAAAATGACAGGGAGCAAAGTCATTAATCAGCTTGGTAATGTGTTTTCCCTATCAGACTGAAAGAAGTGCTAATAACAAGCAGGTAGTATACATTATGAAAAAGAGATGAAGTGTCAGATACGGCTTTGTGAGGTAAATCTGTGCAGTGGGAGAGATTTAACTTTTCCTTTAATATAACATTCCTAATTCTATAAATAGCATGATAGGAAAATACACTTTGAGTGTATAATGACCTGGTATGCATTTCTGAATCTAATGCATGTTTCCCAGGTGAAATTAGGCAAGTAACTCAGATCTTCTGTATCATCAGTATGTGTGTACCTTCCCTTCTCAGCCAATTCATTGTCAATGTAAAAAATACTGTATTTCATCCTCCCCTTGATATGTCATGTCATCTCCCTCCAAATGTTGTAGCATCCAGGCGATTTTTCAAACAATTCTGAGCTTCAGCATTGTGGGGTCTAGTATGAGGAACCCGTTCTTTCTGTGTTTTCTCCACCACCTGGTCTTGTGTTACCCTGCTGTAACAGAAATAATAATCATATTGGTAAACCTGATCTTTTTATTGTAATTCCTAACATGACTGTTCACTAGGTAACTAATTTCATCAGCTCCTTAACTTTGATATTGTATAGTTTTGGGAAATGGTTTTGCATCTAGCCATCTTAAGCCTTCATTTGGAGCACAGATAAATCACAAGAGTCAGAAGGGGATTCTGCCCTAATACAATAACATAGCTGTGATTTAACTAGTCACCTTGTATCATTGACTTTCCACATTATGATCTGAACAGATGTACTGTGAGAGTAGAAAAGATGTCATTTGATGATGACTGGAATGCAATACATGCAGTGAATGCTTAGCTAAAATTGCTTTTATTTTGTGCCATGCATCATTAGGTATTTAAGTAATTAATGATTGCACAATAGAATGATGGGTTCATTCCAAATTTGATGTACAGCTGTCTTCAGTCTTCAGTTGACTTTCAATAAATGAAAGCATCAGTGGCCCACGGGGAACTGACAAGACTGATTTCTGTTGCAACTCTGGGCCACATAGTGAGATAATCTGCTTTACATCACAGATAGGTATTATTTGCTTCATCTGCATTTTGCAGCATAGTCTTTGGAAAAAAGCCATCTGTACATCTGGAGCTTTCTGTTGTGATACTGTTACTGAATTTGGTTTCACGTGTAGAGTCTTCTGGTTCACCTCTATGATATTGTTATTGACTGTGAAAACCGATCTCCTTGAGCCAGAAAATTCATCTTTATACAGCAGTGCTTGAGTTGATCTCTAGAGAAGGCCTGTTGCAAAAGCAAATGAATTAAAACAAAGTGCACAGTGAAAAACTCAATATACAGTATACAGGAATGGAGATGGAGAATTTATTATAACATATATCTCTTTTTCTCTAGTTTATATTTTAGAAATGACTGGAAATTGTATTTATGAATGCTGTTATGCTAATTGTGATCATCTGTATGTATAGAGATGGTTCTACAACAGACTTGTAGATTCCATGGACTGTGAGGCCACTGCAATTGATTATGATAGAGAGACTGTCTTCCAGAATGCCCATCTAACATGTAGGCTATGCATGTTCTTGTATCTTGTTTACATGAAGAATAGATAAAGGCAAATTCTATTAAATTAAAAGAAAAAAATTATTAATGAGTGCCCAAATAAGAATCAGTTCCATCAAAAGTAATAAATTAAAAGAGAGCATATATTAAGTACCTCAAACTGGCTTGAATAAATTTGATTCAGCACTTATCTTGAATTCCTAAGAGTCCATTAATTTCCTTCAAAGAAAATGTATACATGAATACACTAAAGGTCTGCACAGAAAACCCAAATCATTTCCAGCCAGTTGGAAACTACAATTGTATTAATAACTGCTTGGAACCTGTATAATCATTTTAACTTCAGTACTGTAGAAGAATTTGCTTGTCATCTGTGTTGATGCAAAAAGAGAGATACTACTTATTTTACACTGCGAGATGACCTTTGCTGTTTTGTTAGAAACAGCAAACACATTGATGATGGGAAGTTATTTGGAGATGAGAGTGTCCCTGAGCCAAATGTTTAAACAGCCTAAAGCATCAGACACGCTTCTCTAAGTACTCACCTATTTCGTTAGTACCCTGAAGTGAGATTTTCAAATTATTTTCAATCTGCAGCTAATTTCAAGGTGATATTTTGTGAAGAGCTGGTGAAATAAGCAAATTAATTACTGAATAGTATAATGGCAATCAGAATATGTAATGAATCTTAATTCTTACTTGTGCTCTATGTCTATGAGGAGCAGCTGGCAAGGATGCAGGGGAGGAACAGGTTAAAGGTACGTATTTTCTTGTATCTTGATATAGTTCAGAGTATACTTGGTAGTGCCTTAAACTGCATTGGTTTGTGGGTCTTTGTTGCTTGGCACCTGCTGTGCAGGAGAAATATATGAGTTGTCCTCTGCTGGGTGCCGTTGTGGGATGGTGGTAGGAGAAAGAGCTCTGTTAGTCTTTGATGCCTCGCTGCTGCCAAAGCTATTGGTTGGTGCCTTCAGCTAGTGCAAAGTAACTCTAGGCCTTGGAGGAAACTTGGTCCAGTGTCCAAGGAAACAATTAGTTATAATCTCCACTCTTGAGTGCAAGCCAGGAGAAGATGGTGAAGGCATGCAAGAAACGAGTATCAGAGCTTATCCCAAGTAAGCACATGGCAGTAAGCTTCCAGGCTCCCACTGATATTAACAGCTGAGCTATAAAAATGACTTTCAGTTTAAATCCAGGCTTCCCTATTGATTTTCAGCTTGATTTATATATATGAATGTCATATCTCTCTCTTATCAGCTTCATGCAGCTCTAGTTGGTTTGGCACTTTGTGATGTTCTTGACATTGTTCAGAGAGATGTTAAGTTAAAGCTGAACAGCTTCCTTGACCTGAAATTTAAACAGGAATGTGACAGTCCTGGAATTTTACTTAAGACTTAGGAAGACATCTTCAAAAGTACCTGAAAACTTCCTTTTAGAAGCATTTCAGACAAGCCTATTCTAGCAGTAATTATTTAATAATTTGGGAGCAAATATTAACTGCTCGAGTTTATCTTTTGATAGACGCTGTTCAACTAGTGAACAAAAATTATTTAGGAAGGAGATTCTGATGCTAATATGAAGTCTGTGGGGAACCTTTCTTGCCCTGCCCCACCCCAGAAAGTTGGGGTTTTTTTGTTTCACAGAAATACATGAGTTGATGTGGGTGCCTTTAACATACGATGAAATGAATAAACCTGTAGCTTCACAGTTGTTCTATCATCTGGGTTAGCATCACCTGTGTGCTTTTGCGGTTCTTAAAAGAAATGGTGATAATAGGGTTAGAAAAGATACTGGATGGTGAGGTCCTGTTGCAGAAAAAGAGGGCATATTAAGGCAATGTTACCTCCCCCCCCCAAAAAAAAAAAAAAATTCTGGGTAGAGCTTTGATATGGGGTTTGGCAATGGTTGGGGAAGTTACAGAGAGTAGAGAATAAACATTAACTGAAGTGTTTTGCTCCAAGGAGTCACTCGCTATCTGAAGGCTATGGTCACTATTATGTGCTTGTATCCCTTTTTTGTAAAGGGTTATTGCCTGTTGTCTAACTGACAGGTACAATTGGCCAGGAATTGAAAACTAAAAATAGGAAAATGTACAATAAAAAAAAAAACAAAAAAACCCACATAAGCTTTTAAGACCTTTGAAAGTTTTCTAAGTAATGAAATAATAGGAAAGAAATGGCCTGTGTGGTAGTGTATCCTTTCTCTGTGATCACTGTTTTGAGGTGATATTTGAAGCCCCACAGCTTGCTTTCTGGCTCTTTGCTTTACAGTAACTTTGCTAGCCAGGACTTTACTGTTAGAAGAATATAAAAAGCATCTATTGATTGACTTTAAAGTCTTGGATATGATTGCCTTGTGATCATATTTCCTACTGCAAAAGACAGAATACTTTCATATTTGTGGTTGGAAAATGTCAAATTAGATGAAGGTGTATATTAAGTTCATGGATTGTACACAATGATTTATGTATGTGCAAAGAAAAAATGGCTATTTTGACCTAAATGGTGATGAACAATATTTGATTTTTTTCCCCAGTATTTCCCTTGAAATTTAAAAGTAGATTACCAACAGATGCAAAGAGGAGGCAGGAGCTACATACCTGAATTAAATACATGGAGAATTTGGGGAAAAAAACCCCCACCCTAATCTTGCTTTGATGAGCTAATTACTCTTAATTGGCTTGTAGGGAGCTTTTGGGGGAAGGGAGTAAGGTGTGGATAAAAGTGATGTAAGAATTTTGTAACTGACAACAGCAATTTCACACCTTGCTGTAATTAGATACTGATACCAAGAAGTCTCATGCTCTGTTACAGTATTACACAAGTTATGAGACGGTCTGTGAGATAGCTATGTGCAAATTAAGTGAATGTATCACATGAATTAAATGTAAGCAAATTATTGTCTGTGGAAAGGAACATAATGTATCAAAGGATATAAAGTAAAAGGGGTAAGTTTGGTTTTTTTATTTGACTAGGTTATGATTTTTTTTTGGTATGTAGTTGATAATATGACTTATAGGTAAGTGTGAGTGCCTACACAGTGACAAATACTTCATAGTTAAAATGTTGTGTTTTCTTTTTGTGGTAGAAGCAGCTCATAGCTATGCTTTGGAGATTTTTGTTTGTATTTGTCTGTTGATTAATAGACATTAATAGATGGGCATCTTTTGTGTGAAAATAAAGTATGTGATGAAGGTTAATCCAAATAACATTTAGGATAGGTGGTAGTGAATTCTTGAGTAGCTTTTGTGTCTTGTGAGAAAGAATTGCGTGGGTCCAGCGCTTGTGGCCATTACAATCTCTGGGGAGTCTTTGCACAAATAAGCAGACTGGATTCTTAATTCAGTAGAGAACAAGTGCAGCAAGAGAAGCACTCAGATGATCCAGTTCATTGTGTCCCTGTTGCTAAGCAGACAGGCTTTTGTACCAGTTGGAACATTTTCAGGCTCTGTGGCTGTATTCCTAGATGAGTTGCAATAATTAAATGTGAAAGTAGTGATTGTCAGCATCACTTGCCAATTCCAGTTTTATAAAAAGGGGCAAAACCATCTGATCAGCCCTAGACAGAAACAGAGATTTGTTTGACCTATAATTATGTGCCAAACCAATGGCAGTGTGAGTTTAAAGAAACAAAACCATAAAAATCCTCTAAAGCTATGGATTGAATTACTATTCTGAGAGGAAATATTCCTTGTTGGTAGGGAATGCCCTGGGGGAGGAAATTCCCTTTAAGTGACTCTCTTTTTACTGGTAACAGCTTCTTTTTTTTCCTTTAACCTATTTCAAGGCTCCTTGAACTTCTGATTTTGCTAGGCACTGAGTAAATTCTTTCTATGTAATGGATAAGGCTAGGTATTATCTGTAATCTTATGGCTTTCCAGTTTGTGCTGTTTCGACCGCTTTCTCAGCCACCTTTGCTAGGGAACGAATAACAAGGGAGAGAGAAATGAACTTTTTGCTGCTTCTCAGTTGACAGCTGCAGGGGTGGAGAAACGGCAATAATAAACTTCTGGATTTCATGTGAGTGAAAAGGCCGATACAGTTGTTCTCTGTCTATTTGGATGGACTCGCCAGAAGCAACGCAGGGCTGTTGGTGATTCTTGTTGCTAAATTCCATAGAAAAGTCTGATAAAATGCTAATTGGTACAATCCAGAGAATAAAAGTAGCTGTGCTAAACCGCTGAGAGTTTGTTGTCGTGGGTTGGGGGGGGGGGGGGTGTTGTTTGGTTTTGTTTGGGTTTTTTTTTCTGTTTCTTCATACTTATAAAAAAAAGGAAATATTCTTTTCCAACATAAAAAGATTATTGGAAAAAAAGCCCCAAGAATTCTAATGGACTTTTTTGTCTTATCTACAGGTACTAGTATTTTATTCATTTGCATATTTTTGTTTTCAACAATTGGCAGTTCCTGTATAAATTCTCTCATCTTCTGCCCTCCATGTAAGCTTGTCTCATGTGCAGCAGAAGACCACTTGAGAAAAGAGATTGGACAACGTGACTCCTTATTGAGTCTTATCTAAGTTAGAGCTCCACATAAACTTGCCTGAAAGAGATTTTTGCAGGCTCCACAACTACAACCTTGATACAAGCCTCCTATCTGGTTAGCATGTAGTTGTAATTTAAGTTTCTCTCATCATGAAATGAGACTTGTCTGGACAATGGTGGCTTTGCAGAAATGACTTTTTTTCTACTGGAAAATAACTTTGCATGAAACATTTCCAAATAGCTTTTGTGAATATAGATACATTTTTTCCTCCTATGAATGACATTAAAAGATCAGAATTGAAGCCATAATTCAGTACTTGCCTTGAAAGATTAAGGATTCTCAGTGTGGAAACCATACTTTGCTCTGATTTTGCTTTAAGAAGCAGTTATGTAATGGTTACTTTGAGGTCTATAATATCTAATGCAATGTTTTTCTACATACAGGTCAGACTATTGTAAGTTTTAGGGTGAATACAGAATTGTGAATCAAGTCTAACATTGTACTTTTATTTTTAGTTTTATTATTTCTATAGTTAGCATCATAAGTCTCTGTCAGTTTGTTAAACTGAGTCAAGTAAAAATTGAAGGATTTGCATGGGGCATGGTAGTCAAAGAGCAGGTCTCAAAACAGCATGAACTAGCTTTGAGTGATGTTAGAAAATGTCCTTGTTATTCCTTTTCTTGCAAATAAAATGTCAGCTGCAACTTTGAATTTGCCAATAGTGCTAAGGTATTTCTTCCCACTAGCTAGTTAATTTTTCACATGATTTTTAATTTTTTTTTAAATCCTTCACTGATGGTTGTTATTGCCACAATTTTTGCACATTTTAATTATGGCTTATACCAAGATTTACTTTGGTGTCTTAGTTCAAGCTGAAAGTCACATCTTACCACATGAACAAAACAATTGAAAATGCACGGAGAGGAATAGCTGTGAATAATATACATGTATAAATGGTTTACATAAAACAGAATAATGTATGCTTGTGGCAGAAGTGTTTTGTGTCCCATCTTGCTGCTATTGTATCACCTTATTGTAGATTAAATATCTAATGTGACATTAATTTTTTATTTTTCTCTGTTGCTGGGCTAACATTTCACTGTGAAATAGCTCCCTTTTCTCCATAAAAGCTTGAATTTTTGCTCTTGGGTGAGCTGATGTGAAATCCCCTTAGCGATTCAGCTACCATATAATTATCTAACTATTAAACCAAACTCCATGAAGAATCAGAATAGATTTAAAGGGTGTCAAAGAATGCAAAGTGATCGGTGCTAACAAGGAAGGATGAAAGACCAAAGAGCATTTCTATGAATACCTTCAAAGTGCTTTCTGGTTGGTGGTTCCTTAAAGAAGGATGCTTGATCATTTATCCACTGAACCTATCCCCGGACTTTTGCTGTGCATGGCTATGGAGTAGAATATCACTACTCTTTATGGAGAAAACTTTCAGGCAATGCACCCCTGTGTGAGGATGTGGACCTTTGTTTATCTTCCTGACTTATTATTTTCAAGGCTGAATTAATAAATCAGCAGCTGTCTGTCTGGCTTGGAAGAAGCTGCATCTCAGCTCCGTTTGACTGCTTTATCATCTAGTCTTTTGCCTGCAGTTTAGGCCTGGCTGTTGGGCTCTCCAATGCCAACACATGCACAGGTATGCATGCCCAGGTATGCTGAGAGGCTCTCTTTATCTTGGATGCAGAAGGGCACTGGGTATTGCTTGGGGTGGGGGTGTGGTGCACTTGTGGCATTTTGTTCTGAGAGTCAACAGGAAGAGTTGAAAACAGTGGAAGAGAGGTATGTTTGGGAAGCAGGCAGGTTAGCACTGATGCTTCGATAGGAGGAAGGGCCTTGTGAAACCTCAGGAATATGCTCTGAGGATGCCCATCCAGTATGGCTGCTTTAAAAGTGGGAAAAGATTAAGCTGTGGACAAGCATCCTGCATGTGGCACAGTGTTGGCATGCAAGTTACTATGTGCTGAAAGGAATAATAGTATTTTGCAATAGTTCTACAGAGGCAGGTCCTGCCGCTGCCATAACAAGTCATTGAGTACAAACAAGTCTTGAATTCGAGCTATTTCACAACTTCAGTAGGTGGGGGGTTTTTGAAACTCACCTTGGGAAACAAATATTTGTGAATAGTAGCTTCATAAACACATTCATGATGAATATTCATCTGCTATACAGAGGAATTTTTGACTGGGATTTGACTTGCATGCACGTACTAGGACAAATTCTCTACCACAGGCAATTACAATAATTTAAAGCAAGACATGATGAGAATGAAGAACGGAAAGAACAGTTGTAGTTGACTTAATGATTCTGTTTCATCTAAAAAATTAGTCATTTCATTTCCAAGAACATCTGTGATATTAATTTTTAATTATTTTCTGATTTCAAGATAAATAATATAGAAGGTGATGATATTTGATTTAAAAAAAATCCATTCTATCTGTTATATTTTAAGTATAATTCAGGTTGGAAGGGACCTTTAGAGGTCTGGCAGAAAGTTGGGTCAGCTGTGAGATCTGACTGTGTTGCTCAGAGCTTTATTTGGTCCTGGAGAATCTCCAAGGATGGACACTGCACATATTTATTATGTAAATTTGTTTTGCTCATCTAAGGAAAGCATTCAGTCTTGTGCTGGGTCTGAATGAGGCACTGAAGTTATAGTGGGATGAATCCGAATGAGTTTTCAGGAGCAGGGAAGTAACTTGCAGTATGTGGCTTTTCTCCGATCTAAGTGGGAAGCAACATAAGTCCAAATAGAAAGGGAAGTGCTTCCTTGCCTCTATTGCAAGCAAAAGCATGAATTGTGGGCACTTGCTTTCAAAAAGAAACTCACGTTGACTGTAGTCTAATTTATTATGATTCAACTGTGGTTTTGTACCAGCTCTTACTGGAATCTGTCCTCTTATTGTGAGTAGGAGTTAAAAGCTGAAACATACTCCAAGTTCTCATCTTAGTTCAAATCTAAGTGAATTTTGATCTTTTTGGTACTTCCACAAGGTGAGATGGTGAAGGTAAAGGATTTCTGTGCAGAATTGTGGTAGTTGCTGTTGAGCCTTCCCTTTAGGGCAACATGTCTTTGACCTGATCTGTCTTGCTATCACAGTGATAAAAGGTTATTGGGGATAGATACCTACTTTGACCAGAATCATGCCAAAGCTTCACAGGAAATAGATTTGATTAGATTAGACTTCATGTTCTTTTTCCATCTCAGCTCCGCTCCCAGAGAAGTAATTACCCTGTTCAGCTATGACATGAACGTCAGCAAAGTGAAAAGGCAGGTTTTTCTGCCTTCAGGAAAACTATGACATAGAGTTTGTGTTAACTCTCACTCTTCTCGCTTAGTATTAATAGAACTATAATCACCTTCCTCAAAGTCATGCCCTGTGGTGTGATTCCAGTCCTACAAAGTGGCTGTTCTGATCATCTGGTGTTACATCCACATCATAGTCACAGTTCGACACTGGGAAACCTACAATTGTGACAAATGCACTTATTCTCCCTCTGCTTCCAATCCTACAAAGGCATATTCTTCCCTAATTTAATTAAATGTCAGGGGAAACCCTGATCTGTGACATCCAAAGGAACAGTTTTGAGCCTCACAAGGGCTAGAAATGGAGGAAGGAAACTTGATTATAGGCAAATGAATTGTTATTCCTTTTCACTTTTGAATTATGGAGCAAGAAACCTAAATTTAAATGTTAACCTGCACGCATAACTTCTGTTGACTCAACCAAATTTCTGTATTGTCTAGAGGAAATTGGAATTTATGCCTCCTGGGCAATTAGCAAGATGTTATGTCACCCTTTACTGCACATACATTATTTTAATCTTGAATAATTCACGTGCTGCTTACAGTTCTAGTCTATTACACCATTGTTGCTCACTGGCTAGTCAATGCTTGCTTCTGGTTTTATTTATCTTTCCACATCTCAGTCACGTAGAGAAAATTGTATTGGCCCTAATAGGGTGCACATTAATGTGACATGAACTTGAATTGACCATGAGCAAAAAAACCTTTGTGATTACTTTTTTTTTCCTCAATAATTTAAAATCTGAGTAATACTAAATAAAATGCTAGAATATTATCTGCAGTGGCATAAGTCTCCAGCTTGTATGATACTATTTGTGTTATTTCATCCTTCTGTATTTGAAAGTGGATTTGTCTTAGTATAATGAACAAAAGCATGTAACATCGAAGGCATGAGTAAGGTCTACACAAGGCTTACCTATAGTATATGCAGGCAAGAAGGTGGTAAGAGTGTAGGGTTTCCACATTTGTTGCATAAGCTACCTCTCTGTCAGGGCAGCATGGGAAATGCTAATCAAACAGAGTCTACTGTATATTTCTCAAAAATGACCAAGCTTCTATTGCAATCATTGTAATAACTGAAAATTACAAGAAGGTTTGGGGTTTGATTTTTCTTTGGGTGTTTGGGTTGGGTTTTTGGTTTTTTTTTATTTTTTTTTTTTAAAAAAAACCCACTTTTATCATGTTTTGGTGAAATTTAGACAGATCTTGTGATTTGGCTCAGAGCAGCTGAGATATCAGCTTAACTTATCATCATCATCATAATCTTAATGAATTCAAAGTTAGCTTTATTTTGCCCTCATTGTTTAATTGAGGTATTGGATGTAACTACTGAAGCAATAAATATTGCAAAATATTATGTTTGTTTTCATAAGGATAACTTTCATGAGGTATGACTGTAGTTCTTTGTTTGCTTTATTTGCCTGTACTGCATATGTAGTCTAATATGTTCACTGAGTCAAGCCAGCCAGGATATATAAACAGCATGCTGTCTCTGCCAACTACACTGGTAGCTTCGAGTGCTTTGCATTATTTATTTGAAAGTGTCTGTTGCTTAAACATTGCCTTTGACTGCATGCTTTTTAAGTGACAGGAAGTGTAACAGTTTGGATCCGTTTAGTGGAAAACGAAAGCTCCTTCCCATAAATTTTGAGCTGCAGCAATAGGAAACGGTGTCAGAAATAATGGTGGATCAAGTTCTCTGTGGAAGTGGTAATTGAATCTTCTAAACAAATGGTTGCGTCGTCTGTACTTCAACTTTCATTTCTCAGTGCTGCCGCTTATATAGTGAGCATGGAACATAATTGTGCCGTCCTCAGTTGTGTAGGTGATCTGAAAGACTCATAAGAAAAGGATTGGCAGCTAATATTAATAATTTAAAACACATGATTCTCTTTTCTGGATAAAATAGTCTTGAACAGTTAGTATAGATTATTCCTTGTGTTATTTAATGAGAAGCTCCAGCAGACCAACTGAAATCCAGATTTCAAATACCTTGAAAATCCTATGACTTTATTTTAGTGGGACTTATACTTAGTTTTAAATTTCCTAAGGATCCCTCCCAGAATTCTGAGAACTTCAGAGACCTAAGGTGGCTTCGGGCAGTTCCTCTTTGGCTCCTTCACTGTGTTCTCATCACAGTAAGGGGAATATCTGGTGATCGTTCCTGATTCTGCAAATCCACGTGAATTGCTATTCAAGCTTTATGTTAATTGCACGATAGTTGACAAAGTCACTGCCCTGGAGTAGGAAATAGGAAGCTCCATTGGAAGCATTTCATTAAATTCCTACAGCCTGGGTTTTAGTGAAATTTCATGACAGTTGATAGTTTTATAAGTATAGAGTGGAAGCATATGTTTCCTCACAGTGACTAAAGTTTTATAATGGTCTCGATATTTCAGTAAGAATGTTCCAGGAGAAAAGTCTCAGTCCTCAGTCATGCAAGATGTGGACCTGGGAGTCTAGAGGAAAGCTAAAATACATTGTTTCCTCTAAGGAATTTCTTAATATTAGCTTGACTCAGTAAAACAGAATATAATGATAGGTTGAGAAAGTTAATTCAGAAGAATTGCCTTTAGAACTAGTTGGAAAGTCTTTCTAAGTATTTTGTTTTGAAAGTATTAGAATGATTGGGTTTTTTTAACTCAAAAATAGTAAGTTATTTTGATGTTTTAAAAGCTATTTGCAGCACTCATTAAAAAAAAAAAGTCATTTTGGGTTTGTTTTGTTTTGTAATTTTGAAATATTTCCTGTCATTCAGAAATCATGTTGGGAAATAAACTCTTAATCCTGGCGAAGTGAATAAATCATTTTGCACTAGACATAAGGTGACTACTTCCAAAAGAAAGGTACAAGCCTTTCAAATTCTACCAAGACCTTAGCTTTCTGTATTTGTTTTATGAGCGTCTGTGGGATAGGTATGGTTCATCATAAAATGTAACAAAATATTTCTTTATTGGCAATGCATGTTTAAAATAAATAAAAAATCACATGTACAAGATAAAGATAGAAATTTCATTGTCACTGAATTGAAATGCTTTTTAATAAGTAAATATAGTAAACCCAAACTTTTATCCAACTTCTCTTTTCCTTGATTTCTTCTACTTAAACATAGCTAAAGCCCTAGGGATGCTTTGAGTATTCTGTGGAAATACCATCTTCAGCTGACGCTAGAGAAACGCACATTTAATACTCTGCATTCCTAAGACTAACCTAAATGAAGCTCAGACCAGGTGGCTGTCATACTGATTCAATGCGTAAACCACAAAAACGTCCTCGTACAAACCAAATGACCAGACCTGCAAATAATGAGCAGCACCAAGATTTAAATGCCCTTTGGCCTTTCGTGAAGATGGAAATTTAAAAAAAATAATTAACAAATTAAAAAATTGACCTCTTGAAAGTCAGCTTGCACCTGAGGTTCTTGGTGCCGCTGTCTGGAAGTAGCAATTTCTCCTCTGTGAAGTGACTAGCAGCAAACCTGAAAATGAGAGGGTAAGTCGGGTCCCTTTCATCACGCCTTGAGTCATTGTAGGTTTTTTTCTACACTCATCAAAGCTAGAGGTAAAGTCAAAGCACAGCATGTCTGGTGTGTTATCTCTAACATGCAGTTTAGGGAAGAGCAACGGGGGACACACGGAGAGGTTAGCTGGGACAAGAAATACAATATGTTTATATTTGGGAAGGAACTGTAGCAAATCCTCTATCTCTTCCCTCCTGAGCAAAGAAAGGAAAGTAACTGTGTTACAGGGCCTCTCCTTGGAAGTTTTTTTTATGCGACATGTCTGCTTCATCTCATTTTCAAGTTATCAAAGGGATGGAGCTATACCTGGTAGGGGAGACTTTCCTCAGGGCTTGATGAATCCATCCTCAAACTAATTCTTACGGCTTGACGGGAAGCATATTGCAGTCCCTGAGTCTTTAAGGCTTGTTTGCAGGCTCTTGTGGCTTTCTCTGTACACAGCATTCTGTTTCTCAGGAAACTGTGGACCCAGTTAATTTGTCTTGTATTTGTCAACCGAACAGTATTCATTTTTCACACTAATCAAGTTTTATAGGTTTAAAAAAATATATACTGTGAATTCAGGCAAAGCAGGAGTTTACAGGCTTGATTGCCAAATTCGAAAAAAAGAAAGCTGTAATGTGTGGAAGTAAAATAATGGGTGTAGCCTTAGGGTTTATCAGAGCTGAAATGCTTTTCTTTGCGTTGCTTAGGGTTGTTGAGGTCAATCTTGGCTTTAGGCCAATGGTGGGCAATTCAGCTGGTAGGCACCACATTGTGGGATGCTAAACCTCACAGTGGGAGTCTGAAGCCAGTTGCGTAAGGTGGGTACTGGCCTTGTCCCAGGCTGCTCCAAGCAGCAGTCACAGTGAGAATTTTCTATCATTTTATCAGGGATGGGAGTCCCCCTTTTGACACTTTTAACATGGCTTATGCCGCTGATCAGAGGATGCACAGCTCTTCTTTCTCCCTGACTTCTCTCAAATCATTACTGTGATTCATTAGCCCATTTCTCTGGCTTCAGTGGCTTCCCTCTTGTCAGCTTTCCAAGACTGTTATCAGTCTTCTAGAATCAATAAGAGTATTGATTGTACAACCATTCTCTTAATTTTACAGCCTCCACCATGCCCATAGTTTTTTATAGAAATCATTCAGGATATGAATAATCCGGGCACCAAACTTAATATTAAATATATTTTAACTTAGTGGGTCTTGTTGGTTACATACCTGTGTGCATCCATATGAAATGCTGATGTTTCTAACCCAAGGAGGCAGTTTCCGAAGCCATTACTCACCTCGCCTTATGTGTTTTAATTGTGAGGGCTAACACACAGCATTCACAGAGTTCAAATCTAAGTAAGAGGGCCGAATCTGGTTTTTAAAAAAATAAAATTAAAGAGTGTATATAGACATGAGAAAATCATCAGCTTTTGGTTTTTATAAGTAGTAACAGGTAAAGAAAACTCCTCCTGCATGTCTGGAAGCTTCAAGTGCAGCTCAGGCAGTCACAGCAATGACTTTACTGTACTTGCTGTCCCCGGATCAAAATACCCAAATTAACATTTTCCTTCAAGCTAACTTTTTTCATGTAGGTAGACTCCTTTGGCAATTAATTTGTTATGTATTTTCTCTCTGTTCATATGAGAAATATCTGCTGTAGTGGAGAACAGATTTGGATCAGTGTGGGGTTTATTTTCCTGATTCATAGAGGTGTGTTAAACCCATTTCTGATGCTCTTGAGACATTGAGGTATTTTCCTGCTTTGGGCCTGTTGTTAAACTAGGTAGGTAGTCAAGAAAGAATTTTTTCTGAATGCTTGTTAGTTGAATCTTATGCATTATATGGGTTGTAACCTTTGGGTATTTGTTGAGAATAACCACTTCTTTTTTTCTCCCTTTAAAAAGTAATAAATACAAAACTCACTTAAAAGCTTTGCTTGTAGATTCATGGGTAATAGTACATGGAATTTAATTCACATTTCACATTTGCTCGTAGCTTTAGTTTTTAAAATATAACTAAGTAAACAAAACTTCATCTGGAAAAAAAGACAAATGTGACTATTTTCTGATAATGAAAGTCAGCAAAGCATAGCCTGATTCCTTGTGATAGGGATAAATATATTTGCACTAATGTGCTTAAAAGGCAACTATTAGTTTTTAATGAAAGTAGGAGATTTTCTTTTTTACCAGAGCTACTAAAATAATAATCATACATAAAGGAGTACTTCACACAAGCTCAGGAAATTATATTCGGAGATTTAGCTAGGGAATTTGGTTCTGGTTTGAAAGATAACGTTCATTTATATATACAAAAAATTGTTTAGTTCATTAGCATACTTTTATTCTGCAGACAGTGAAAAGCTTTAATGCCCCCCAAATTACTTAGATGTAACTTAGTTTTATGAGTTATCAAGCACTAAAGATATAAATAGCCTTATTATTCTGTTGCAGCTAGTGCAGTACTGTTTCAGAACACCACTGTTGCACAATAGGAGACATTTTAAAGGGATGCACCGCTAGTGTACCAGATTAGCCTGTTTCTGAGATAATTTACGGACTGAAAGTGGACATATGATTTTAAGACGTCTGGTGAAGTGCAGACTTGTACATTAAGGCATGAAAATGTGTCTAATGGGCAGACTCAATTCATGATCTAATGCAGCACCAGTGGAAGGTTAGTGAAGTCATTTTAAAGAATAAGAAAAATGGTTGGACCAAAATGTGTTACCTTCACATTAGAGACAATTTTTCATTTTCTCACATCTATGAATAGATAGATGTGTGCATATACATATATAATAAGTGTAGTGCCATTGGTGATGGAAAGCAACGGAATTACAGAAAAAAATGGAGTAAGAAAGCAGACATTTGGGCTTTTACCTTCATTTGTAAGAACTCAGCTGAGTGTCACCAATAAGTATCAGTAGGAGGAGTCATATGGCTCTAAGATGCATTGCACTGTGAGGATTTCTCACATATTGAAATTAATTTCTTCCTCTTCTCCAAAGAAACCCATGACATGCTATATAGAAATTAGTACAAGACAGCAGAGATAAATATAAATACAGCAGCAGCGTTGATTATTAATGACTCCACAAGGAAATGCTTAAACGTGGCTGAATTATGCACTAAGAAATCCACTATTAACTTTGGTTTAGCTCTGCTGCTTGAAACTTTATATTAATCATCATGAGTGTATCAGATAAAAAGCAGAAACTGGAGGAACAATGTTGAAAATAATTGCTGCCTCTGAAAAATTGATCCAAGGCAACTTAGTTGAGAAACATACGCTACAAGGGCTACTTTTTGTCTTTATGTAATAAATAATAAAAAAAGTGGTACTAGAAAAGTATACTCTAAAGAGCTGCTAGCTGTTAATACCTCAACTGTACTAAGTGATAATATTCTTATGCCAGACTGATAAGCACCTGGACAAAAAAATATAGATTGCCAGCTAAATTAGTCTGGTAATCCTGATAAGTCCATAGTGAGGTCTATAATGTCTGCTAGGGGCAAATATGTATTTTGTAAGACTTGCCTACAATCTATATTTTCAGTCTGTGCATGTCAATCAAGTTATTTCAGGAAGGGCTTTAGCTTCTCAGATAGAGAAAATGGCCTTGAAAATTTCCTTCAAATCCATGTCCCCAGATCTAACTTTCAGCAGGGCAAAAGATGCTGCTACTTACGGTAAAGCTTTAAAGCTGGCTGGGGCTTTCCTAGGTTGGAAGTAAAATTTTAAAAGATTTTGGTCTAATCCTTCTTTTTCTTCTTTTTTATCTTTTACTGTTTCCTTCGGAAAAAAAAGAGCATGTTTAAAACTAATTGTGGTTGTATATAAGCAGCTACAGAGGAGTTGCCAGAAATTACTGTGGCTCATAATGCAGCAGCCACTTTGGATTATATTCTTTAATCATTGTCACATGATTGAGACACATTCCTAAGGCTGCTCTAAAGTGTTTTGCATAGTCTGGCTCAGCAGCATCACATGGGAATACAAAGGTGATTTTTAAATTCAAGATGGGTTACAGATGGCTTAGGCTTACACACAAACTGTATTTATATTGAATTCTTGCATGGTTTTATGAACAGAAGTAAGAGCATTACATATAAAGCTAATGAACTCTCAATGTGCAGTCATGTAGGCAGGATACAAGTGTTATAGACTTACATGAGAAATTCCAGCATAGGGAAAAATATTTTCTATGATGGCCACATATTTTATCCTCAGTAACTTGTTCTGTCTGGAGAATATACACTAAATCTTCTTCAAGAATGTATGAGGTGGTTTACGTGTATGAGGCATCAAATGATTCTGTCAGAGCTGACTGTTGATAAGGTATGGCAACCAATGGCTTGGCAACTCTCCACTCACAAACTTTGGAATCAATACTATATTAATCATTTAGTTTCTGCCAATTTGAAATGGATATTCCTTCAGGGATTGCATCCAGCACAGTGAAATGTGATGTAGCATCAGCATTTACTGTTGCATTGGGAATGGGAAGTAAACCCAGGAAACCTGAAATTGGCCTCCTAGAGTGAGTGTTGCTTTTGTCTACCTGAGTGTAATTTATGTGTGGTAAACTGAGCATATAGGAATGTTTTTGTGAGATACTTTCCCTAGGAGACACCTTCTCTCAGGGCAGAAGGCTAGAGGCCAGAAAAATATCATACTGGTATCAGCAAGTGACCAGTGCGGTGCTGACTCAATCCTACCAGGTGGCTTGCGGTAGGAGGCAAGCGTAACAGAAAGAGGCTCTTCAGTTTTCCTGTACAGTATTTCATTTGCTTGTCCCCAGGCATTTGGTTCATGAGGGTTTGGGGTTTTGGTTATTTTTCAGATGAATGCAAAACAAAAATTCACATAAATAAAATAGTTGAAGGAACAATTGTTACTGACTCGAAAGGAGGGGAAATGAGAGTGCACTTTTCCAGTATGATTCATGTTAACAGAGCATAATTTCAGAATTGAAGTCCATTGCTTTGCAATGTATTATAAGAGAAATTATTTTATCATAGAAATGGAGGAGAGCCTTTAGGATGACAAATGTTTTCTTGTGCATGACCTTCACCCACATCCTTTTCTTCAAAGTTTAAAAGGCAAGAAGGTGCCAGTAGAGGTAGTAATTATTATAAATCTGGTCTCTGGAGGCTCTGTCATATGTGCTTGTATTTAATAAATCGTTTTCTTCTCTGCCTGTTCCCAAACAATATTAAAAGTGTTTCATGGTTTGTCTTTTTTTTTTTTTTTTTTTCCCCCTTTGTCAGATTCTACTGCAAGGCAGGTCTGTGGATTGCTCTGTTGACTACCCACATCCCGCACAAGAGCAGTGGCCATGTCTAAACAGACATGACTTGTAATTCTTGATTTCACTGTTTTGCTTTCAAGCACACAATGTTTTGATCCATATTGCACAGCTTATCACCATAAACTTTCCATACCTTTTGCATAAGTGACTTGCTGGTGTTAACACCAACAGCAATTTTTAGCTACTTGTTATGTGTGCTACGATATTAATCTCAAATTAATCAACTTTGTTTTTATAGACAATCAGGATAAAAGCCATCTATGTGAGCCTTTCTTGGAGACCTTTTTGACTGTAGGTTATGCTCCACTCTGCTCTTTCTCACATACCTTAAAGTATTTTTTAATACCTCTCCCTTGGAAGGTGCTTGTGAAGTAGAGGCAGAGATCATGCAATGGTGTGGGCTTCACCTTTTCTTCTGGAAACCTAAAAGGGCAGCAGGCCTGCCGTTTCTCTCTTCATTGTTAGAAGCACAATAGAAATGTTTAATTAACTGCTGTTTTTTACAGAATGTATAGATCCAGTGACTGGGAAGGTGAATAATCTCTGTGTTTTTCATTCCCCTTTTGATAGAGGATGGCAAAAATGTTTCTCCACAGAGATAGAGCGGATAGATTAAAAAATATCAACTAACAGCTGGGTTAACTTGCATTTGAGCAAACTTAAGTATAGGGCTTGTTTGTGTACGTTTGGCTTGAAGGCTAATTCTCATGCAATGGTCCAATACTCATAGGAGAAATGATATGATTTGTGAGGAAATAAAGGCTTCTACATTTCAGAAGCACACCCAACCTAATAGTTCATTGATGTTCCCGTGTACTCTCTGGAGTTTATGAACTCACAGATGTAGCCTGTCCTATGTTCACATGTAAGGTGTACTTCAGGCAAATGAAACAATCACAGTGCTTTGAAAGAATTCTGGAGGATTTCCTTTTAGTTCAAAGAAGTTTGCCAGAAGCCTGGTTTTTCATATCCTAATTGGAGCTAATGCAGTGCATGTGTCAACCTGAGTCACCAGTGATGGTGAATTATTGAACCTGACATGAGGTGATTCAACAGAGGCAGCAGATGTTCTTCAGAGGGTTCAGATTCTGATCCAGATTTGTAAAGAATGTTTTGCTGAAGTTATGTGAACACCACTTATATGCAGAGAGTCTGGACACAGCTGGAAATCTGTACCTCAGTACCATGACTAGTTTCCAAATATGTGAGCTATTCAACAGAAATACATAATTAGATGTTACGTGATGATCAGTTGTGTCTCTGTACAGGTTATAAGTAAGGACCAAAGCCAACACAGCTAAAGAATTTAATAGCTATCTAGATGGCAACTATCTAGGTGCAAAGAGAATTACTCAGCTTGTAGAGGTCAGTTGGGCATTTATCGTGGCTGTTGACAAAAATTAAGCAGTCAAATTACTGAAGAAAGTGGGAGCTACAGTCTTTCATGCTTTCAGGTGTGCTTACATGTTATGTACTCTTAAAATTACATATCCCTGCTTATTGTTAGGAGCGCTCTTAGATGGACAGTTGCCCAAAAGTAAGCCTGTGCCATATTTCTTTACAGCATATTTGGAAAGCAAACAGTAAAATTCTCCTGTCTTTCAGATAATAGCTATTCCAGTTGCTATTGCATATCTTCTGTAAAAGGGTCTAATACAGAAAAAAAATATAACATAATCCAATGCCAAATTTATTTTCATTTTTTAAACTGTTGTGAATGATTTTTTTTTTTAATCCAGTTTTTCTTTAAATTTGCTGAAACTGGCAGAAGCGGAGATTATCTTTGAAGTTATCAAACACTTCATGAAAGAACTCAAATCCCAAAAGCATATAGAATACTTGAATGTCAATATTTGCAGTGAGATCTGTTTATAAACATACTGGTATGTTTGCTCATCTGTATGTTCCACATCAGAGAAAGCTCCCAAACCTCTCTGGCCTATAATTCAACTATTGGAAATGTAGTAGAATCCAAAACTGTGTAAAAAGTGCCCTTTTTGGCCAAACCCATATCCCTTTTTGGACATGTTTGTGCCAGAGCAGATGTGGTGTGCAGCTGAACACTATTTACTGCATGGAAACATCCAGCTGATCAAAATTTCCATCCTATGACTGCAATACTTCATTTCTGTTGTTTATCTGAGATCCACCCTTCCAGTGAATCTGATAGGGGCATGTAGCGTGGGTATTGAAGGGAAGTTTTAGTGTCTTTAGAAAAATATCTAAGATGTTAGCAGGATGCCGTTAGCTGCAATGATACACTTTTGAGCCAAACCTTGATAAGTGGTGGTGTTATTAAGGAAGACTTTTCATGGCAGTGCTTTTGCTTGGACTCACTGGATGTTTACAGAACGGTTGTCCATGGATACTGCATGCTGGAAACACTTTCTTACTCATTTGCTAACGTCAAGCTGTGAAGTGAGATTGTTCACATACTGATCTGGTTTCCTAAAGTTTAAGAATTAGAAAGGATCTGAAAATCTGCATGACTTTTAGATGTATGTATTTATTTCATTAGATGGATAATGAAAATCTATTTAATATTTGCTTATGAGCCTCCGAATTAGAAGTGGTCGTGCATTTCAAGAGCTTCATTCAAGTGCAGGTGGAAGGCAGACTTGGCTTGATTGGCTGTGAAATGCTTCCACATTTAGATGTTCTGTGAGATAAATATGTTAAAACAAATAAATATATCTCTCCTTCTATTGTGTCTGAAAATGCAGTTATCCCTGTCATAAATGAGAGTGTGACAGAGAAGGCAGAATGGTGCAGGGAGCAGGGTGATACAAGAAGGAAAAAGAGAAATGATGAGATATAAGGGACAAAAAGAACTCCAGAAAATGCTTCAAAGAGAAACCTGCCAAAAACCCCCAAATGAAACCCTATAAGAACAAAGTATATAGTAAATGAGTCAGATTGGGTAGTAAATGAATCATACTAAAGAAAGAAAAAAAACCCTTCCATACAAAGATACGTCACATAATTCTTTGTGCTGTGAAAAAATTTAAGTAAGGTAATATTCCTGTATTCTGGGATATGAGCTAAAGTACAGTTTTCAGAGAGATGCATTTCTGTCTTGTAGTTGCTATAAAACAAAATATCAATGCTCTGAAAACCCTTTTAATCTTCTTTTTCCTTAAATACTGTGTAAGAATATGCACCAATCGAGTTTACAGAAAATAAATACAATGCCCTATTTTGAAAACGGATTCCTCAGGAAGATCAATAAATGCTGTATGCAGAAGAATGAAGTTATCAAAATGCAAATATTTTAAACAAAACAGAATTTAACAATTGCCAAGATAAGCTATTCCCTCAAAGCACACTGAAGATATTTTCTAGTTTACATAATGTAATTAAATTCAAGCCTGAAGAATTCAAATTTGTCCCAACGACATTATTGGCAATGTGATTTAATGTGATGATAAGGATGAAAATGTAGCATGTTTGAAGGCCACAAGAGTATTATAAAATTACATTTGAAAGCTGACAACAATTGTTTGCAAACATTTTTTTGAAAACTACTCAATAGTGACATAATGAACAGAAGACCTTTTCCATTATTAGCAGCACAACCTCCTCCTCCTAGTACAATTTGGGTCAAGTTTATCCCAGAAGTCTCACTGAGGCTATACCAGGAGAAAATGACCCAAATTGTCTCATGGGGGACAAAAAAAAAAAGGCAAAAGACCAAAACCAAAACCCCAAATGTGCCAGTGAAGACAGTGTAGGAAAGTGTGAGTCAGTGCTTTCTTATGACATAGCAAACCATTTTGTTTCTAATCTTTCAGTGATATGAGAGATGAGCACAGGTTTTATGTATGCTGCTTCCTCACAGTTGGTTTTATTGTTTATATGGCAGTGTGAACTGAATGGTGCCCTCCAGGCAAGAGCTCCAGGTGTTCAGTCTTTTTTCTGGCTCTAACTAATCTCTTTAATTATATTTTAAACCCTATTTCATCTGCAAAATCAGGATACACATTTCCCACCTTGTAGGTTCAATTCTTGTCATTGAAAATGCAACAGCTCTTGCAAAAAAATATTAATATTGTGTTATAAATGTTAATGTCCTTTGATCCTTTTGTATTATGAGTGCCTCAAGTCTGGTAAATTAATACTTCATCAGCCAGGGCACAGAAATATTCATTCTGTGCATTAATTCTAGGCATATCTTGGCATTGGTGGGGCAACATCTCAAAAGGTTGCAATGTTTTTGTTGTTGATGAGTGAAGGTCATTTAACTTGCTGAGTTTAAAGGGTCTTCAGGATTAAAAAGGGAGAACGCTATTTGGATAAGGATGCTTCCTGCTGGAGAAGCTTTGTAGTCAAACTGCCCCTCTTGAAAGGATTTATTTGTTCCTGACCCCTGAATGACAGTGAAGTGGTATTTATAGTATTCAGCCAGTCATCAGAAATGACTAATTATGCCTCCCTTGGAACGTACATGCTTTGATGACTCATGTAATATACCCTTATAATCTCACAATTTGGTATCTCTGATACGTTTAAAAATACGTACATATATATATTAGCAGTACTTAACATCTTAACAGCTGCCTTTCTTGAAGTTTGTCATTTTTAGGTAAAAACTGTTGCACCTCCTGTGGTGTCCTCGTTTCAAAATAATAGGTGTTTCTTGTTCAGTCAGTCACACTTGCACTTGTCATTTCACAAAATCTTCCTGCAGGCTTGAATGCACATAAGTCAAGGAAAAAAGATCAAAGGCTATTCCATTAGTAGCCTCTCAGATCTGACCTTCCTTTAGAAAATATTCTATGAAAAGTTTAAAATTACTCTTTACAAAAGAGAAAAAGACTGTGACAGAAAAATGAAGAAATAAGTAGTATATGCAAGAGTGGTACCAAACCCGTGTTCATTTGCTTCTCAACAGGAAAATCAGATTAACAGCCTCATAATATGTAAAGAACATCTGGTTTCTTAAGTTTTTTATTTGTATAATGCTAGGTAGTACTTCATGTAACTTTCTTCTAAAGAAGCCCTGAAAGTACTCATCAGAAACGTGCATTCATGCTACCTGAAAGCCTCTAAACTGTGCTCTTCTGTGATTGTTGCTCTTCTGAACTTCTGCAACTTTCTGGGTTTTTAAATTAACAACTACCTAATTCCAATGAAAAGTCAATAAAGAATTGTTTTTAAAATACTGAAAATATCAGTATATTTTTGTCTGCTTCTACCATGCCCGGCACAATCCTTTTTATTATTTATAAAAAAAAAATCTATTAGCAGGAACCTATCCATCAATTTTATGATAAAGTTTCTCAATCAGGAATTGTATTTTAACTGTGTGCTTGCATTTTTATTCCAGGGAAAATTTTTAAAAACCCTACATAAAAAAACCCAACCAACCTAAAAATCAAAACACACACACACAAACCCCCCCACTAACCTACTGGATGTTTGGGACAGTTCTGATTACTTGTCTGTATTGACCAAGGCATTTCCCTTCAGTCTTCCCTATCTATGGTGACCTGTTGACACACGAGAGCTATCCTGAAGATGGTCTTTTTATAGTTTGTCCTAGAGGAGTCTTTATTTGGAGATCTAATCATTCATAGCATCAGATGGAAGTTGATAATATTTTAAGCTTACAAAAGCACTCACCATGGGTCTAGGAGACAGTGGTCAAAATTCTTGTACTGAGTGCATGAGGACAGGTGATGGGAGGTAAAGCACATACTATTGGTACCATGGATATTGATCCTCACATAAGGGGACTGAGCCTTCAAAAATCTCCAGGACTGCTGCTTAACCTCCAGCTGGGGCTAATCTGCCCATCCTTTAGGTGGCTCCAATAGATTTCTAGCCAGTGTAAGACCCTCTCCAAGGCCCTTGAGTAAAACTGTGGTTCATTTTTATTCTTCACCTAGGCATGATTTATGTTATACTATAAAATTGGCGGTAAAAAAAGTTTCTACCCTGACTAGAATGGTTATGAGGCCCAGAAGACAGAGGTATAAACAGACATGGCAAATTTTATGCCCAGCAGCAATGAGCAGGAACCCACAAGGATTTTAATAAGGACAATTCCTCACACAAATCATGCTGTAACCTGCTAAAATTCAGATCGTAATAATTTAACTTCTTCCTTCTTCATATCAAATTTCTCTGGGGTACTTAATAGAAAGTAAAAAATAATAGAGTGCAAATTTTATCCCTCCTAATTCTAAAATTTGATTGGCCTCGTATCCGGGAATGAAAAAAGATTGCCTTATTGAGCAGAGAAGAAGGGGCTGCAGGAATCAAATGCAGCTATTTATCTATGCAGCAAGTTAATTATATGTCTGAGAATCTAGCACTGCCATGTTACACTGTATGTGTCTCTGATGGCACATCGTTGAGTATAAACATGTCTGTGTATGCGCCTATGTACATGCCTTATGCAACATCATGCTACTTGTGCACGGTACTTCCTGAACTTGTTCTGAAAGTCAATGGTTTTAAGGGATGCAAATGAAGATGAAATAAGGCCTGGTGGATTTTAATGTATAGATAGTTCCTCTTGGTAAAAATAATTACCTGATTAAATGCTCTGGTGGACAGTGATCAAGGAAAGAAGTGGTAGATAAGTAATGAAAAGTGTATCAGTACAGAAAGTATCAACAGCTTATAGAACATGATAAATTATCTCTAGCAGGATAAAACAGGCACTGCAGACTTTTGCATGAAATGGTTTTACTGAGGTCATTTCTTACACTATTTTCCATGAAAGCTCTTCTGTCAGTGAAGCAGTTTTCTATTGCACAAACCTAAACTGCAAAATCACCACAGCCCATAGATGAGCTAGAAGTCACTTTTACATTGTAGCCAACTCTCTGTGAGTGGTCAGAACAGAAACGAAGGTGAAATGACAATCACTTTTTCACGTACAGAGAAAGCAGAGGGTCTGCAAGTGAAGTGAGCGTAGCCGTCGAGTATAGTCACGTGTCTTCTGATCTGCTATCTGCACACCATTCCTCAGTGCTGAGCAGAACTACAGACCCCTACAAATCTATGGCCAGCTTTTCCTACTCTAGCACACCCAAATTGAGATGGTCTTGGCAAAACTCATCCCTTCTTTTCAAGATGAATTCACAGATAGTCAGTATGCTTGGAACAGTTGTGTCATACCTCGTGTGGAGAGATACATGACTGGGGCTTTCACACCTAGCTGAAATTCCTTTAGTTGTTAATGCTTTGCAAGAGTATGAAGTTAAGCTATAATGTACACCTTCATCTAAGGTATACTGTTTATCTCTGTAATACATAGAAGAAAAATAATCCTGTGAAGTAAGGACTTAGTCCAGTGTTTTCTGTCTCTGCATTCATATTTAGGCTTATTTTTATATGTATTGAGTGGCAAATTGACTGAAAATCAAGTCACTGCATTATCATCAAATAACACCAGTACCCTTTTTAGGCTATCACCTTTCGGAATTATTAATTTCCTAATTATTTTGGCATAAATATAATGGCTAAGTATTTGCACTGAGGTTGAGTCTAAAAAGTGCATATCGAAGAGAGATCTTGGGTTTTGGATATAGTCTTTTCCTTCAGCTGTGGGAAACAAACAGAATTACTTATAGGCTACTGTTATAGCAGGGTGTTTTCAAACCTGGTAATTAAATTCAGAGGTACAGCAGATCAAAAGGAAACCATGCAGGAAAAAGATGTAACAAGAAAGTCAGGAACAGATACAGACAGGAGTTTTTTGCTGTACATGTCGTTCTGAATTAGAATGGCAGGAGGCTCTGTCAATAAGATCAAAAGGTAGGAACAGAGATGAAAACTCTCCTTTTACTGTTAATTATTATAAACCAGGTAGGAATGTATTTGAACACTATTGGCAGAGTGCTGAAAAGCAGTAACTCCCCCTCCCTGCCTTTTTGCTGGGAGAAGAGTACTGCAGCATTTGAAATTGAAAAGTTTTTATTGTTTCTGGGTGACTTTAACATTTTTTCTTTTTGCTATTAACACTAAATGTCTACATCATGTAACTTTTTGACATGCTCCTTTTTTTTTTCTTAAAGGTAAGCATCAGTTAATGTTTATCTTTGAAGGGATTTCAGTACAACATGGTTATTGTAGGATGCCAGCTTGGTCGTCACACTTAGAGTGGTACTTTCCTCTGTGCCATACATTTGTGAGAGCCACATTTTTGATCTTTGCAGGGTTTTTTGCATAGGGTGACATGTTGAGGCACTGTATGGGCATTTAAGAGCCCAGGAAACTGGGGAAGGTAATGTTGTAGTTAATTCCTTAGGAGATAATTCATTTATTCTTGTATAAACTTCATGCTGGTTTGGCTTGCAGGTGTTCTTCATGTTCTGTTCTAAATTGCTGCTTAGTGTTGCTGAGCACAGTTGGTAGTTGTTGTGATGATCCCAGGTGGAGCTGATCTGCAGGAATCACAGGTCTTTTAAGAGGTTTGGAAGCTTTGGCTGGGATTCAACTTGCATTTCTCATACTGTGTATAGTTAGGTATGTGTGTGTATAGGTATCTATGAGTGACAAAGGTGTCTATTCATTGGTGAAATTCTAGGGAATATGGAACTTGGAGAGCTATTTGGCCAACCAAAGTTGGTGTCTGCTTCCAGATGTGATAAATAACTCTTCTGACTATTTTGACTGCATCAATTAGATCCCTGTTGACTGTGATGAGAAATTAGACATCCAGCTTGCAACTAGGCACCTACATATACATGTAAAAACTTAGGTGTCAGTCTCTGAGTCAAATCTCATCTTCAGTGAGATCTGCTGTGGGGAAAAATATATGTATCACTTATATTTCACTTCATGACGATTTATTTCTTATTTCTTTGTTGTGAAGCTTGTATATGTGGAGCTGCAAAATGCTTATATGTAGACATGTGAATCAAATTCAGTGCTAATGTGAATAAAAACAGAATAAATTTTTCAAAACTATCTCTTAAAAAGTTGGGCATTGCTGTAACTTGGATCTTTTTATACTGTCAAAGTAGTGCTTTGCCTGCTGCCATTTCGTCGTCTTCCCCTTTCTATATGGCAGCTTTAGCTAGATTGCAACTTACCTTTCACTAGCATCATGTGGGCCAAAAAACATTTCCTTTGGCTATTAAAGAGGAACTCAAACACATCATGTGTATTTTCTATGAGATTAGCGAAACTGTCATTAGAGCTGAAATTTCTCCTGCCTAATTGTAACTGTCTAAAAGTTTATTGCCTAAACCAAGTCAAATGTTACACTTCTGCGAGTCAGTGGAATGACAGAAGAGAGGGACTGATCTTCTTCCTCTCAGACACCAATTTTCCATAGGATGAGTTGCCCTAGGAGGCACCTGTAGCACTGACCAATTTAACTGAGACGCCTGCTTTTTAGGTAGTTAAATTTGGATGTGCCTTAACCTCTGTTCTTAGTTTCACATGCAGTGCTGGTACCTTACAGGTGCTGCTGCAAAGTATCTCAGCTCTCCAAAGCAGGAGAGAAGCCGTAATGCTGGGCAGCTGGCAAGGTTTGTGTCCCTCCCTGGCTGTAGGTCTAGGCTGCAGCCTTGCTCCCATCAACTGACCCAGTACAAAACTCAAGTTGCTCTGCACCCACTCACATTGGCAATACATCTGCTGACATTTTCCTCTTGCAGTTATTAAAATCACAGCTCAGTGCCTTCATAATCACTGGGAAAAGTCAAACCATACTGAATTGTTACTTTTTTTTTTCTTCCTTTTTTTTCACTTAACAGCTCTGTACAGCATCAAGAAAATGAATGAGTGATGTTTCATGCTCATATCTTGAACTTTCTCCATTTAGGGACTTAAGGATTCTGCAGGAGCAAAAAGAATACAGATAAAAACTTTCACATGTTCTGTTCTTCAAGATGTTTTATTTCTTAAAGGAAAACTAGGAACAGAAATGTTTGGGGCAGGGAAGATAAAAATGCTTGGAAAGAAAACTGACACTTCCTTAAATACCTAGAGGTTACCAGATGACTTAAAAAATTAATTTCATGTTTGGAAAATGGAAAACTTCGGCTAAAAGTCTGTTCATGTTCAGCCACAAATAGAGGACAACATCAAGAAATTAAAAAGCAATTTGGAACAAAATGATAAAAGAGGAAGTGGATAGTAATCGATAGAAATTAGAAGGAAGAAGTATGGAAAATGTATGGGGAAAGCCAAATGCAGGAAATGAAAAAACTATGTTTGGCAAAGGACGACAAAAAGCTCTTATGGTATTGAGAGCAAAAATCCTAATAGTATAAGCCACTAGATGGAGATAGTAAGATTGTTACCAGTGATTTGAAAGAGCCGTAAGTGTTAAATAAATATTTTTATTCTGTATTTTGAAAAATGCTTGATGCTGTCCTCATGTCATGAGTGTGCTGTGGCACTTTCCAAGATGCCTTGAAGAAAGAAAGGAAGATGTCAAGCAGCAGCTACTTGGACTAAAGACTTTTTGAAATCAATAGGCCTGTATAACTTTTGCACAAGTGTCTTAAAAGATTCGTTGAGGAGATCCCCATTTCATTGATGCAGCTTGTTGAAGGAAAAAAACCACAAGCACAAACAAAACCCACAAACAAACAAAAACCATATACCCTTGCACACACCCCCCCCCCCCCCCCCCCCCCCCCCAAAACAAAACCAACACAACAATTCTAAACCCAAAAAACCAAACCAGAAACCACTCACATGAAACCACTGGGGAATACAAGAGTCCTAATGATTCGCTGACATTGAAAGGTAACTTCAATGCAATAACTGCATTGCTGTCATTTATTATAAGTTAGTAATTAATAATGCAATAAGTTTTAGTTATTTTAGTGTAACTGAATCTAAACACTATAAACACACCATTTCAGAGAGACGACTGTCCTATCCTTCACATGGTTGTTGCCTGTAGCCAGGACCATTTAGTTTTAACGAATATCCTATTTCATACACGAAACACCTAAAGCTTATTACCTTTCTTTTATCAAGGTTGGAAAAGACCTAAAAGATCATCTAGTCCAACCACTACATAACATCTGGTTTTGTTACTTGGGACTTGTCATTTGATTGATAAAGATTTTAGAAATAACAGACATACACATTTGGCCACTTATTTGTTTATTTTAAACAAATGCAATATATAGCATAAAGCATCTTGTTAATAAGGGGTTAATTGACAGATCCTCTACATATCAAATTCAGCTGATTCGCTGTGATACAATCAGAAATGCAAAATGCAGGTCAGACTTATGAACGGATTGCATCCTGTAAATCAGATTGAAAAATAAATAATAAAAAATTTGGAGGGCTAAAGCTGTACAGAATTTCTCAGTGCAACATTTCTAAACACAAATGTATCTATTACAAATTTATAAACTGTAGAAATACAATGCCTGGATTTAGTGATGAATCTGTAAAGGTAGGTTGCAAAACTTTGTCGGAAAGATGTATAAAAACATGAAACACTGATTTATTCATCTCAGCAAGGGTAGCGATGGATCGTCCACATAGGATGTGCTCGAAACTCACGTGTTTGTTCGACAAATTTTACTCAGTGTAGTACAGAAATTAAATTACAAGGGAAAGGGAGAAAGTAAGGACAATGCATGTTGGAGTTGATGGTACCACCAGCTCCAGTTTTCATTCTCTGACTGAAAAAATGATGGTGTGAGTATATGTGTGAAAATATCTATGACATGGAGTCAGACAAACTCCTTGGTCTTGTTTGCTTCTAAGAACATCTTGCTCTTTAAAATTATCATCAATATACATAATCAAAGAAGCTCCTATGCCAGTTGTGTTATTCATTCACATTCATTACCTTAAATTGTGTCACATCCTTAGGAAGAAAAGATGACAGGATTGGTCATTTAGTAAAACAAGCAGCGACAGTGCCCACAGTGTCAATTTGGGTTTATGTTGCCAGCATTCTGTTTGTTTGTGCAATAACTATCCATATCCATGGGAAGGAAATTCGGAAAAATACAACCTTCCAATTGCCACATGTCATCTGTGTTCAAACTATAAAATACTAGAAGTACTAGTTTTAAGCTTACAAAAATGCATGTTGCTGCTCTTTATGTTTCTTAAGCTTCGTATGTAGCAAGTCCCCGGTTGCTTAAAAGAGCAGTGCTGCAAGTACTGTTACTGAACTGATAAAGTCTGCATGGCGAAGATTTGTAAAGGCTCGCAGAATCAAAGGTGAGTCTTTGTTTACCTCTTGAAAACACTTTTATAGGAGGTTCTGGTTAGCCATTTCCAATAGAGAATGGAGCAGTTGATCAGATAGCAGCTAAACTAATGAAAAGCATCATGGAAGTGACAGGAAGATTAATTAAGTTCCTCCAGTTGTATTCACGTGTGGCGGTACCGAGTTCCTTTGGGTACTGCTGCAGTTAAATGGTATTCATGGTGACAAATATCACCGATTTCCAGAAGTGACACTCCTGAGTCAAGGGTAAAATACCTTGTTTAAAAAAAACAAAAACAAAAAGGTAGTTTTAGCTGGTGGAGAATGTGCAAAACAAAAGACGAGCCTCTATGGCTAGTTAAAGTATAAAAGCGTAACTTGCTCCTTCCCTTTTTATCCTTTAGCATAACCTCAGGAGATTAGTAACGAATCACAAAATCTGCATTATTGTGTAGTGTGTCTTAAACTACTCCAGATGGCTTCAAAATAAAAACAAACCGAATTTCTAGCCGACATACTTAGTATATTTGGTTTGAGGCACAAAAATATGTGTGCTTGGAAACACTTTCACTTACTTTTGGAGCCTTACAAAACTGTGGCTTGTTTGCTGTTTTTTATTTCTGCACTGTGGTTACTGTAGTGCTAACAGGAATTAAATATCTGCCATACATCAATTTCTAAATTATGTAAAGGTTCTAGCCCTACTTTGCCTTCAAGGATCTTTTTGTTTTGGGGTGCTTTTGGCGGATTAGTAGGTCAAGTGTGATTGGGATTTCTTCTCCCACTTTATTTTCAGAGCAAGCATTTGCACATTACATTTTTATTATTAATAGCTGTCTGTACAGTAGATAAAATTTATTTTAAGAAAATCTGGAAGCCTTTCAAGTGTATGAGATCTTGTAACCTACTAGGCATGATGCATAAGCTTAAAATGTTGTGTCACTAGTCTATTTCATTGCCTCCTATTGCATTTCTGCCAGCAAAGAGTCCCTCGATAACCTCGTGCATTTTCAAGAAAGGGTTTGTGGTCAGCCTCACTGATTGAAATTCATCAAAGCTAACTGGGTAGAGTCTGGGTAGAAATCTAATATTAGTTGCCTCCTGGGAGAGTTCAAAACTGGAAGAGAGTTTTCCAGGAATCCTAGGGAATTAACTGGGTGCATTAATATTAAATATTAATTGGTCTCTGCAACAGACGTGCCTGCAAATGGTTTTAATCCTTACCATGGAGGCATTGTGTAAACCTGTGGGTAGATAAAAATCAGTAGGAAGCACAGATAGCGCAGCTAGCTTGTGAAGCGGCCTTCTGGCCCTAGACCAAGTCAGGTGTGGGGGACAACCTGTGGCTTTCCCAACTTTGGAGAAATGTAGGGTGTGCGCTGTACTTCTTGGATATGTACTCTCTGCTCGCTTTTTGGGGTTTTCTGAGGAGGTAATGTCTTGTGGGGTAAATCTACATTTTGAAAATCTGTCCTTTGTGGCAAACCTTTAGCCAAAGGTGGGGTTGTCTGTGTGAGGAAGGGCAGAAGAAATCAAGATGGAGATGCTATTAGGAGAAGAAGCAGCAGGTTATCAGAGAAGAGGTTTTCAGGGAGTGGAAACTACTTCTGCTATCAGAAATAATAGTGTTGGGGGTAGCTGTTTTAGCAGAAGGTACTTTTTTTTTTTAATATTATGTTTGTGCTATTGTTGAATCACGAGGATTTGGGGGTTATCTTTTTATGGGTGAACCTTGCATGAAAATATGATGGTTTTGCAGTTGACTTGTGTATGCAGCAAAGTTAAATGCTGGTTAGCCTGTGCTGGCTTGTTGATGTTTGGGAGTTTGCACCATTGGGCTGACATCATGGGCTAATTTGCTCATTCGTTCTGCGTGATCCTACATGCTGTGACTGGGTCTACTCAGATCTCCAGAGGTGCACAAGTGTTTGCTGCTCCCCATAGTTGTGTTCAGCAGTGTCCTCAGTGTTTGAGTTAAACCACCAGACATTTGGGATTGCAATTACTAAACTAATCCTTGCTGTCAGTGACAGTGACAATATTCCTCTCTGGGAATCAAATTTATTCTTTGTCCCTTGCTTGGAACTCTGCTTCTTTTTTGCACTTCATTAATGTTATGTGTGTCTAAATGAAAGCAGAGTTTGGCATGGAGTTTGTGAGTTTGGGCTGTGAAAACTGTCTAGGAGAGACCACCAATGACTTTTCCTCCTTGATTGCATTTATTCCATAGTTGAAATACAAAGAAATTAAAACTTCTACTGTAAGAAGCAATAAGGGTGGAGATGGTCCTGACTGGTTTGCATCCTGAAGTGCAAAACAGAAGTGGAGGTAACATTCAGAACCAAGTGGTGAAGAACGCATCAGTCTGTGTTGCACTTTGCTGCTTATGCTTCCTGAGGTGCTGAGCTGCCATCAGGCTCCACTGAATCAGCACGGGTATTGTAAAATAGAGCAGCCAGCTCAAGAAGGGACCTTTGATGGCAGCATGGTTGCTACCTGACCACTAATGGTACCTCTACACAGGTCTGCACCAGGGCTCTTGGCTGGCCGGCAAGGCATATCAGCTTGGAGGAAGGTGGAGGCTGGAGGTAGCCTGCATCTCGCAGGGTCAGGCTCCTAGCAAAATGAGTCCAAGCTTGTCTGTGATAGGTCAGCGCAGCCTCACAGGCCGGTGCTGTGCCTGGGTGTGTGGGGACTGTCCTGACGGGCATCACTCAACGCTGCTGCAGAAGTGCTTCCGAGCTAGCACAGGAGCTGAAGGATTTCACAGTGAATTGATTCTCTGAGCTTTTACCCCCAGTGAAGGGAGGGAATGCTTGTGCTGCAGAAGGCTCCTAATACCTACTACTCAAAGGACATTAGAGTGGCTCAGCTGAGATATTTTAAACCAGCCTTTGAGGGTTGTGTTTTCTGCTATAGCGAGGTGTCCTTCCTTGTAAAGCAGAACGAGCATTATAATGATGAGATAGAGGAAAGCACCATGAGCTACTTGCTGCCCAAACCCTCTAGTTAAAACACAGGCTGTGGATTGCAGGCAGTGCTTTTCCTTTTTTGTTTTTCTCTTCAGGGTTTTCTAAGTAGTATTTCTTCACTGTGATTTAGGATTTGCTCAAATTGCTGTTGGTCAGTTTGAACCGCTTGAGAAGTCTTGATCTTCCTCACCGATACACTGTGGCCTTAAAGCAGGCACCTGAACTGTGTGCTTTTTAGCTGTGGAGCAAAGTTTATTTTGGGGTTTATCAATATACCATGTATTTCTTACTTCAGGTGTGCCTCTTCCTAGGGAGAGCTGGAATAAGCAAGAGCACTGAGAAAGGCTGTGCATTAGAAATGGAGATCTCTGGGACTGCCGGTGAGGGACAGGACTGAAATTCATGCCCCAGTTCCCGCCGGCAGCATTTAATCTCGGTGACTTTCATACAGGTAGCGTGAAACCTCGTGAGAGCCATGCTGCAGAGGACTCTTGCTGAGAGATGCGTAGCGGTGATGTATGCCAGGGCCCTTAACTCTTCCGCTGCAATTGGAGCGTTCCTTGGCTGCTGTGCTGGTGGGATAATTTTGCCCTAAGTGATCGGACCTCATGAAATAGTAGTTACTGTGTGGAGCTTTTACAAATAAGCAGCGGAGCTTTAAATGAATTATGCCTGTCATCTTCTTTCCTGCAGAATGAAAGCATTCATCCCATTAGATCCTATTATAATGAAATAAACACTTCAGCATACTGTCCATTATTTTTTACCTTTATTTAGTTTAAGTGTATTATCAGTGATACATGCCAGACTGACAGCAGGAAACCAATGTCCTCTATTGATTTGCAGAAGACATAAGTGCATAAATGCAGACCGCATCGTCTTTACCACATTGCCACACCAGTGTGTGTCAGACCCATCCCGTGGCAGTACGTGTAGATGGTGGAGAGTATTTCGGTATTTCTTTGGTCTGTCTTCCTCTGGAGCTGCTATTAGTTCGTATAGCAGCAGGGGCTTCATGGGGACCTATTTACAACTAACTTAGGGCTACTCCATTTGTCACAGAACAATAAAATAGCTACCAGCTGCTAATGACTTATCAACCTGGGCCGGAAAGGAACCGGAGACCTGGAGGGTGAAAGGTTGTAAACTCCATTACAAGTCCTCACTGTCATATATCTCCTGTCCTTGCACTTTGTTATTCACACGAAGAAATTGTACTTTATAAAAATCAGTTCAGCTCTATTGAAATTGAACTACCTATTGGTCAGTTGTTTGTTTTTTTTTTTTAAATAGAAACAGACTGAGCTTTATTCAGCATCTGTATTAAAATAATTTATTGAACAGGAGCTGTTGATTTTGGGGGGGGGGGGGTGGTGCACAGGGGGAGAAGTCCTAAGGGTGCATGCTCTTTCAAAGTGCCAATCATCTTTATGTTCTTCTGAAGTTGGGGAATCAGGGCACTCAGGGCTTCTCCTGGAGCCTGCCCTTCAAAGAAAAATACGCCAACAATATATGCTTTGTCTTTCCCATCTATTATGTAATTGAGCACGTTATGTCACAGAAAGCATTTGCTGCCAGAGGGGGAAAAAAAAAGGAAGGGAAAAAAATGCGTCCTATTTCAGAAGGGCTTTTTTTTTTTTTTTGTTATTTCTAAGCCATGGTTAGGTTAACCAGGATATTAGAGCACGTCGTTGCAAGCCCGTTAAAGAAAAGATCTGTTTGTAGTACTCTTAGTCCTGATGTCACAGGCACGGCAAGGACATCAGAAGGAGGAGTCAGATTACAGTAAGAATGGGCAGTGCAGCATGCAGCCGGAGTAAACGCTAAATCAGACAGGGATTGTATCAGGGATAAGACTGCCTGCAAAGCGCTCATCCCGAGGAGGCACGCCGCTCGCTCACACTTCTTGTGCTGGGAAATTTCCACGTAATGTAGAATGAAAGAGCTCTGTTTTACATGTCAGCCCTGTGCGGGAGCTAATGCTGAACACACAGCGGTGGGATCCTGACTGCATGATTAATGAGAAACATAATGTATTTTGGTAAGTGTTAACTGTGATGTAATTCTGCTTCTGCTCACATTATCAATAGGAGTGATTATTATAAATTTCAGATTCAAGAACATTTCGTGCTGGCACGCACCTAAAACTGACAACTGGGGAATCCTGTCGGCTGTGCAGTTTGAAAGGATTCCATTGTCTGGGAAATTTTCTGTTTGAGTGGGCTACTGCGTAGTTTTAGAGGGTTGAAAAATAAGCTAGATTGGATGAACTCATCCTGGGTTTGTTTTAGATGAACTTGTGTTTCATCTGCCGAGAGGGGATGAGAAACGGTTGTGAGGCATGGGAAGTTTGAGGCGAACTTAATGTAATGGACGAACCGCTACAGCACTGTCTGTGGTGGGGAGGCACAGCGAGCCCTAGTATTTCATTCAGCTTTTAGTTTGAAGAATTCAAAGATACAAAGGCGAAATAGTGCTTTATTTGCAGTGATGTGCTTGCCGAGCACTCTGCATTATGCAGATCACCGGTACGGGGTTGGCTCCTCGCATGCCACGAAATGCATATTGTTTTAAGCCTTTAGAGGTCTCGGAGCTGTTAAATATTTGCGCGGAGTTTAGTTTTGTGGCTTGATGGAAATCTTCCTTAGGCTTACAGCTGAGCTGGCTGCATACCCTAAAAACATGTTGGAGCTTTGAGCTATGTCTAAGCAATGTAGTGCTGCAGTACCGGGCTGGGATGTGCAATTGCAATATAATGCTGCAAGTTAGTGCTGCTAAATCACAAAACAAATTAAAAAACCCCAACAACAACAACAGAAAGAAATATGTTGGTGTGATGGCAAAACATTGTTCTCGGCTACTTGAAATCTCATCTAGTCTCAGTGTTAATTTATAGCTGCATGGTACTTTGAACACTGAGCAGAGAGTTGGAGGATTTCTGGGACACTCAGCAGCTTGCTCAGTTTCATTAAATATTGAATCCGGAGTTCATTTCAAGCTTTAAGAGATGAGCTTTTGTAATCTTCTGAGCCCTGTCATAAAAGTGCTATGCTCAGTAACATGCTTAATTTTCAGAAAATTAAAAATATTAGGGGGTGGGGAGGGAGGATTGTCCGTAGCAGTGAAACCCATCAGTTGTGAAAGCAGATTGATTTTTATGTAAACTGTCCTAACAGAAAACATAGGAACTAGCTGTGGTGTCAGAACTGCTCAGAGTCCCTTTCAAAGATAAATTTGCGATGTTTTAGCTGTACTACATTTTGAAAGGCTGAAAAGGAAGAGGCAAGCATTCTGGTTTTACATTGGAGTAATTTGGATTAAGTCTCTTCTCCATTAAAAATGTGGCATTGGGTTGTTTGGATTTTTTTTCCCCCTCATTTCTTTTGGGGTATTTTTCTGCCTTTAATATCATTACAAGCACAAGATGGGTTTTTATTTTTACAGCCAGTTTTGCAACAATTGCCTGTATGACTAGCATTAGAAGTTACAGTTTCCTAAAGTTATATGGGCTAGTATGTTAGGATATTAGGTATGTGTTAGGTATGTGTTAGCTGTACTTAATTTTGTCTCTTTTTTTTTTTTTTTTCTCATTTGCTTATAACTTTGAAAAACATGAAATGGTGATTGAACTTATTTTGGCATTGCTTCTCTGAAAAAAGAGGAACCGCTGTTTCACGTGCTTGTTTGCTTTCTGGAGCAACGCGAGTTTTTCATTGGAACAAACCGGACTGTGCTTTCTCTCAGCTTGGTGGAAAACCTCACTTCTGAGAGCAGAGTTGAAAGTTTCTGTTATGCAGGTTCTCAGTCTGCATTATTCAGGCTGAAAATTCCTTTGATATTAAGTTTGAAATTAATGCTCTTGTTTCTGTCTTTTGCGTAACAGAGCATGAGCTAATGGGTATAATGTTTACCTGTATGTGTTCTGGGTGTTTTCCTGCCTTGTCTGTGAGAAGCCAGAGCATCTGTAATCTCACCTGTCCCTTTTATAACACTTACTGCACGAAGCAGTGTTGTACATAGCTGCATGAAAGCTCGACCATGTACATTGTGCACCTACTTTGACTTAAAATTTCTGTATCCGGCATACCAGAATTTTGTATTTTCTGAGGAAAGAAAGTATAACTTCCTTTCAATATCAGTGAAGAATTCTGTGGTATTTCATTCTCTGTGCGTGCTGCTATTGGACCACCTAAAGAGTAGGAAGGGAAGAAAAAGACAGCATTTCTGTATGACTCTGTGCATCTCGCTTGTTTTCCTGGGCCGCCTTGTCTAATTGCTGCTGATGTGAGGTGGCACAGCAGTAACGCACGTGTACAGCATTCAGGTTGAAATAAATACTGAAATAATGACCGCGGAAAGTCAGATCGAGCCCTCTGAAAATACTGTTCTTCTATAGCAGGTATTAATGTGTGAAGTGAGTTGCTTAACCATTAGAGACAGAAGTTGCTAAATTCAGGAACTGGTCATAGTGTTTCTTATTTTCTTTAAAGCTGTAGCCTCCATGAAGATTTTGGGCTGATATTCTACTACCTTGCACTATGTATATTCTACTACTTGAGCCAAGCCTCCAAATAATTAAACTTATTGTGACCCTTCTAATTGCATAAGCCTTTCTTTTACATTGCACTGGAATTTTGATGGAGTGGTTTTAGTAACTGCTAATTTTCACTCACCGTGCTGTGCTTTAGAGTTTGTTGTTTGGTCACCGTGGATACATTTGTTACTTATTGCATTGGTTTTGCATTCATCATTTTGAGTAGAACAGAAATGTGGAATTGCAATAATAATAAAAATCCTACGGAATGATGTTGTATGTTTATAGAGTAAGCCGAAAGCCAATGAAAATAATAAATATCTGCTAAGTGTTTTAATAGGTAGGTGTTTTGTACTTGCAAACATACGTAGCTACCCCACAGCAACTTTTGCTTTCATTTATCATCGAGTTAATAATTTAGTGTAGGATAAAAGTCGGTTGTGACCATTCTCAGAAGCTCCGAGAGGAAAAACGGTGGGTGGCTGTCAGAGCCACACCGCTGATGTATGCTGATAACAGGGGTCCTCCTCCAGTCCTCCTGCTCAAAGCGAGGGCACTCCAATGGCCGACGGTCATAGTTGGACGCTGCCACCTCTGCCTTAAAAGGTCCCACTGGTCGCTGCTGCCTTGGCTCGGCCACGTCGCCGGCATCATGCCTTCCTTGGCCTGGCAGCGTGGGCAGCTCGCAGGAGCTGGCTCGTCCTGTGGGCATGATGGCCGCCGTGGCTGCCCCTCAGGCTGGGTGGCCAGTCTGTTCGAGTCAGGTGGAAGACACTCTTTGCCGTTCGGGAGGTGAAGGGGGAGAGCTTTTGGTGTGTGCCGTGCACTGGCACTGTACGCGACAGTTGTCGAACTGGAGGAAATGCTGCAGTGACATAGCACTTGTGGGACAGCGAGCACTGGTCCTGAGGGGTTGGTTAACATCAACTGGAATGGAATTGGGGAATCCACCCCCACTGCCAAAATACCAGTCCTTTCTTCATTTGCCCCTATGCCTTGCCCTTGCTGAAGAATCACCACTGAGAAAAGAACTAAAATAAAAATTTAAAAAGAAAAGGAGAAAGAAAAGTACAAGGTTCTCCACTTTTTATTCCTTTTTTTCTTCTTTTTTCTTCTCCCTTTCACCCCTCCTCATGCCCCCACCCTCTGTGAACCTTCTCCTGTTTTTAGTAATCTCTGTTCTTAATGTTTCTGTTCACACTATATAGGAGACCTAATATATTGAGGTGGAAATGAATATGCTATGGGATATAGTAATAGGACTATTAAGGGGGAAAAAGAGATACAATTCCTTGCCTGAAAGTGCCATCACATTTCTGTTTACATGTTGGCTGTTTTAATTTTCCATGGGGCTTTTTCAGTCAATGTTGTAGAGTGTAGTAATTCATCTGCATACGTACTACTATTCTGAGTATCACTTTTTATTTCTGGAACACTTTCTTTTAGAAGAGATTCATGCTGGATGAGTCATGGAAGAAAAAATACCCCCCCACACACACACCCCAAATCTCACCACCTCTTTAAAGAAAACACACATTGAACAAACCAACCAACTGAAAAAACCTGTTTCAGCAGTTTTACTGAAAATATTTGGTTGTCACTGGTTTATTTTCAGGAGGTTATATTTCCTTCTAGGTTAGGCACTGCAGAGGCCTTTTGTAACATTTCTGTTTGTCTTCATTTAAGGCAGGATGAATCGATGATGATAAGGCTATGCTTTTAAAATGTTTTGAAAAACAGAGATACTGGGATATTAACTGTGTTTTATCACCAGCCATCTGCAATAAGAAAGTGTAGTTAATATATAATGGATGCTGTATGTGACAGAAGAATTCAGCTGAGCAAGCCAATGTATAGGATCTTGAAATCTGCGGGAGCCTGATGTTTATACTTGGAACATTACAGCCTCCTGGGCAGTGAAGTTCATATCTTGAAGCACTGAATAATCATTAATGCATGTATACACAATAATAGGAAAAAACCTGTTTGAACTTACAGAAACTGCTCTGTGCTAGCTTGTACCCTTTTAGATTCCGTAGCAGAAACTCTTTCTTTAAAATACCTCTAAAATATACCCAGCATGTTGCCATAAAGAAAGGGCGAATTCACCACTTCACACACACACACACACACACACACACACACACACACACACACACACACACACACACACACACACAAGTCATTCCCAGCATTACCTTTCTTATAGGTGGCAGAATTGCTTCAAAACCAAAATTGTAATTAATGGTTTCTTGCTTCATTAGAGAAGATTAGATCACGGTTGCTTCAGCTGAAGATCCTTTAACAGAAGCGCGTGTGCGCGCATACCTAAATGTGTGTCTGTACATGTCTTAAGTGGGATGACTGTGGAATCTGATCCTGCATCCGTTCTTAACATGTGTCTTGTTTGTTAAGAACTGCAATGTGAAGTAGAAACCAGGTTTTAGAACTTTTCACGTTGATCAAAAGTCCATCTTTATTTTTGTTCCCTTTCATAGTTTTTCCAGAAAAAATACTTTATATAAATTACTTTTATAAACTATTTTAAAATAACAAGAGCCTTTGAGCGCAGAATTATCAGAGAGTCATATGGCTTCTACATCTTTATCCTTCCATATTATTTTGATTTTGTTTTATAAACTAGTGGCAATTCTAGCAATTCTTGTAATTGCAAAAATGTTAATTGGATTACAGGAATCCTTTCAAAGCTTTTACCTCTCATTGCACAAAAAAAGAGGGGGGTACTTGAAAAAGAAGAAATATATTTTGGACTTGATAAAGGAAATATTTCAATTTGGTATTAGATCATGAAAAGTTCTTGAAATACAGCAGAGGTCATAAGGTCTTCAGTTTTAAAAAGGCGTTATTACATGTAATATACTGCAAAGATTAATTTTGCAGCTGAAATGGCGTAGATGATTGGTAACATTCAGACAAAGTGCAGCAAAAGAGGTTGGCTAGAAATACCAAAGCCTGAAGTGTCTGAGATTGCACTTGAATCAAATTGCTGGGGGTTGAAAGTGGGAAGAAGCTTTGCTCGGCTGTAGAGCTAAGTCATTACATGGCAAAGCCATGTTCTGTAGGTCAGCCAGTATTCTCAGTGATTTTAGCAACACATTTATGCAAAGTCAACTTAGAGGTGAAAAACATGAAACTGCGTTATTGGTATGCTTATATATTTGGACCTCCTTGTCCATTTTGTTGACCTCTTCTTTCTGTTCATCGATCTGATGCTCATGAACATGTTCTCCTCAAGCAGTTTTTAGGGGTTTTGTTGTTGTTGATGTTTGTTATTGGGTTTTTTGAGTTCGTTTGGTTTTTTTTTTTCCTTTGTGCATACACACCAATCCACATATTATTCCAATCATAAGCATGGTGTGACAGCTTAAAGAAGTGGCCAAGGGTCTGGATCAAATTTAAGAAAATACAACTAATTTGAAACTGAAATTTTGAGGAAGGTTTTTACAAAATTTCAACTACTATACACCCTTACCTCGTGTTAACATCTATGATAATACGGTTCTGTCTCTTTTGATGCTTAAAATTACATCTATTTAAAGCTTTTTTACGCTTGAAAAAAAAGGTAAGATATCTTGACTCCTTATCCTGGAGTATATAAACAAAAGCACTTGTTTTTGGGTTTTTTTTTTTCTTTTTTTTCCTGTTTCTGCTTCGGCAAAGGTCACAACTATTTTAAAAAGTTGGTGTTAGATAAATCTGTTACTTTATTTAATACCTCAGCTAGCTGGCTGAACCAGTTGTTTGGAAATCATGGGAAATTCTTTCATCACTATGAGATCAGGTCCTGGCTCTATTACCCAGCCAACTAATTTACTCTGGTTTATAGTCCCTGCAGATTTCAGAATTTAAAACCATAATGTACCACTTGCTTTTCAAGTAAAGCTTGAAAAGCTCCTGGGGCTTGGTAATGTATAGTATCTTCATCTCTGAAGCAGTTGCAGGAGATGCAAAAATAAGATTGTCTGGGAGTGTCTGCTTAGTCTGGGTATGGTCATTGGAAAATTTAGCATATACTTAAGATCTCAAAGGGCTTTGGTTCGTATTGATAATTTTTATACTGTGTATTGTTTATGCATTCTGTTTATTACAATGCAAACCGGCAATCTCTTCCTCAGTTCTCTCCTTCAGAAAACAAGATAGGGCCTAAAAAGTGGGTGTCTGTTAGAAAACCCTCTCTGTATGTTAAAACTGCTTTCTTAAGAACAAAGTAAAAAAGCTCAGCTTAATTTACTCTTTGATTATTGCTTCACAGTGGTTCTCTATTTATTTACTTTTATGCTGTAATTGAAAAAGCAGATGGACGGTATAGTTCATTCAAATGAAAGCCATGAAAATTTTCTCTGCTGCTTTTGTTCTTGTTGACCTTGTTTACTCTGTTTACTACAGAGTGTAGTAAGTTATGAAGACAAAGGGAGATAATGGCTGTGTTTTCCAATACTGTTACCCATTGTTGCACTAGGGATCAATATTGAATTAAAAAAAAAGTCAGGCAAACACAGAACCTTGTCAAGATCTGCAGTTGTGATTGCACAAGGAAGGAGGAGGTGAGGAGGAAGCCAGTCTTGGTACAGCAAAGCAGTATCGGTGCTCTTCTTGCTAAGCCAAGTCATTTTTCAGTAGTGACCTGGGGGTCTACTGTCTCTATAGTGTAATGTTTAGCAAATTAGGTTTTGTTTGCTGATATTTACCTGCGAAAGCAAATCCAGTCACCGCCTGTCAAGATCTGTCATGTATCAGGAGCATTTAGTTTGCCAGATATATGACTGTTAGGCATCAAGCACACCACTCCTTTGTGTTGCTGTTATTACTGGTAAGTGGTGCTGCTGTGAGCAGCAGATTTTGCAACAGTGGAAGTTGTGTGAGCTTGTCTGCTTCTAGATAGCACAGAAAGAAATATCTTTGTTTCAGCCCTTCATGCAGCATCTGTTATTTTCTGTAGCCATTTTTATTTCTTTAAGAAGGAAAACCAAACAGGCACACCTGAAACTTTACCTGACCCCCTACTTTAATTTGCAGTTGCTGTGTTTGCAAAGGATAAATTCTGACAAGTCAAACAGGTTATAAAATGGTGCGTATAGATGTGTGAAAGTATATTTAAATCCTTTCCCTTTTTGTCTCCTTTTCTGACTGAGGGCACTGCAACCACGTGAATACAGACTCTATAAAGCAATTGTAGTGCATTATTACTAATATCCTTGCATGCTTTTAGTGCTCAAGACATGATGTAATCATTTACAAACATGGGTCTCGCCAATCCTGACCACAGTCTGTCTACCTTGTAAAACTGGTTATTGAGCCCTCCTCTCCACAGGCAGTGCTAGGGCAGCTGCACTAGCCTTCTGGTAATGCATTTACTTTCTCTTGGTCAAATCATAGTAACACCGAATACGTGGACTCACATTGGTCCACTCAGTAGAATTTTCCTCTCCTCTTTCATTCTTTAGTAAGAAAAATTCTGAATTAACTTTTTATTTTCAGTTGTGTCAAAGTACAAATTTTCATTACGCCTATAGATTCCTCGTGGTTTTCCGCTTTTTCTATTTTTTTTTTCTTTTTTAATCCTTTGCAGCATTTTTATAGAATATAAAAGATATCTCCTTACATAGGTACAGCTGACGAACCTACTCAGTGCTAATTAGCAGCCCATTATTTGTGTTCCTATGGGTTCAGTAGCAGCTGGACAACTTACACCTTTTTGTATATGCCATATAGAAAGTACAGCACCTTGCAGAAATGCCTATCTGCATGCAGTCAGATCCATGTATATGATGTGAGTATCCTTCATATTGGTATTTAGCTCTACAGACTCTAAACAGTGCATACAATAAATTACGTTCCCAATGCACACAGATTTTCAAAGGAAAAAGAACTAGCAGACTTAAAGGGGGACGTTATACCACGCGTAAGTTGCCTACGCAGATGTGCTCCTTTGCATGAATGAACTTATGGAATGTGATAAAGACTGAAAGGCTGAAAACACATCAAAAATATATAAAGCAACATCCTAAATCTCTCTAACAATATAAATATAATCAAAATGTGATTGTGGAAAAAGGCTCGGAGCCTGTACAGCGTATATAAATGCTGGCAGCGAAGAGCAGGCAGCAGGTAAAGCACTGGGGCGTGCTGGTGTGGCGGCAAAATGCTACTGGCAACACTACCTTTCACAAGCACCCCAAGATGACTGGACGAAACAGCTCTGTTTTGCCCTTAGTGACTAACTTGAAGTAAAATTGTCATCACATGCTGTCATCAGCACACAGGGAAGAAAATTTATTTAACTAGCCTGAAATTAACCTTGTGGAGGCAATGAACAATGATGCTGTGCCTCGACGTGGGCACCCAGACAACTTTACGGACTTTTTGGAATGTAATAGAGATGTGTGGAACATTAATTTATTTTTACTGCTTATTTTCCTATGTCCTAATTTTTATTCTAATTTAAATATATCCAAAATAATCAATGTAGTGAGGAAAAGCAGCACAGAATTGTCTCAAGTAGGCAGGTTTTGATGATTTTTTGCATTATGTGGTACTTTATTGTAATTTTTTTTTTTTTTAATGTTAAAAGCTATGCCAGTACATTTTCAGCAATACAAATCTCAGTTTAGATTCACCTGGAGAAAGACGTAATGCCATCTGACCTTGGTATGTAGGCAAATGAATTATGAATGTTTGATATCAAATATCTGTTTGAGAGACCCCAGCTGAGCTAATATCTTCCAAATCACAAAGATAAGAAATACTGTTCATTGTAAATTATTAGCCCTTTCTGTGAAGCTCACAGTAATAGATGGCTAAAGTTATAAGAGAATGCTTAAAATAATAGATAAGCTAATCTTCTAAGAAATCTTTGTAAGGTGCATGTGATAGGCAGATGTCCAGTTTTGCAGGTTCTCCCATGTAGCCAACTTGATATCTAGCCAACTTCAGTTCTAGTAAATAATATCAGGAGCTGATTTTGATAGTGCATTGGTTGGGGTAATATTGACAATTTGTCTGAAAGAAGTTGGGCAGTGTTTGAAATCTGTTCACATAATAAATGTATGGCAACTGCTAGCAGGTACATAAATAAAAAAAAAAAAAACAACCCTTGAAAGTTCAAGAATCAGCAAAAATTGAGTTTTCGTCGTTGATATTGTTTTTATGAAGCCAGATCTGTTCTTCATACTGAAGGAGAAAGTTTTCAGAAAGTAATTATTATTTTTAATGAACTGTGGAAAGTGTTGGACTGTTTAATAGATTTGCTTGAACTCAATTTCATTTACTGGACCTAACATGCTGAGAAACTTCCATGGCCCCCAGTAAAGTAAGAGTTTCAACTGTGCTGGAAATATCAAATCAGACCTTTTCTAATTAAGGTAACTGTCAAATAATTTGTAACACTTGTGTTTAATATTTCAAATAATTTCAAATGTGAATGAAATGCTCTTTAAAATCTTAAATTGATCATCAGCAATGTAGTCAAACTTTGGCAGCCAGCCTTGGTGTGGAAGATGCTGCCCAACTGCAAGGTCACCATGTGTTTCCTCCTCACCTGCAGCCAGACTGGAATTACAGGAGGGAAGATTTATCCACTTGGGTTGCAGTTCCTGCTCAAAAAGCTGTTCCTTGTCTCCTTGCCAGAAGAGGTACTGAATGTGATGGAAGCATTAGTTTGGGCAGTTGGATAACTTGAGTTGCGTTGGCCTTGCATGGGGAGCTCTACTTATGGAAAGATGCACCTGGGAACATGCTGCTTCAGGTCCCCCTCATGTTAGAGGAGCTGTGCACACCTCTGGGGGAAAACTCCATCAGTTCCCTTGTCCACCTGAGCTTTGATGGTTTCCATAGAAAGGCTCAGGAATTGACAGGCAGTGAAAGCTATGCTCTTTGTGGTTTTTGTTTTTTATTTTTCAGGAAGCAGTTTTAAACCACCAACTTCTTTTCCAGAAGCTAGGAAGCAGCTCTCAACTGCAAACAAAATATAGTCGTTATTGGCTTTATTAATTTGTTACCAAGTCATCAATGCAATAACGATAATATGGAATTCTTAAGTCAACTATTTAGTTCTATACATCCCGAGTTCCATATCAACTCCCATTCTTTAAAAACACAAAACCAAACCCCCTAAATCAACTGAAAACCAAACCCAAAAAAACAAAGCTACCATGACTCTCCTTCATAGGTTTACATTTGCAAGGAATCCATCTGTGTGGTGCCTTGCAAGCTTTCCTCATCATATAATGATTATGTAAAGCATGTCTTAATTCATGGTAGTCTTATTTAAATTCTGTTCAGTTTCAAGGGGGGAAAACCTCTCAAGTGATTTGTTGAACTGGGATGCCTTTTTTTGTCTCATTAAGGCATTACTGGCAATATTATGAAAAGAGATCAGGGCAATTCAATGAATAGTTTGGTCGTTTATGGCAATTTCTTCTCCAGTTAACAGAGTGTACGCTAGTTAGGCAGAACAGCAGCAGTAAGGAAAAGCTGAGGTTTGTTCTTACCCCCACAAGCAGAGGAGGCTTAACATTTTTCTTAAAGCATTATCTCCTACAGCTCTGTTGAAGTTTATGACCACAAATCATACCAAGCTATCATTTCTGTGGGTTTGTAGCTCAGCCAGAAAAAGCTGCATGTGGGAGAAGCTCATTTCTAGTCTCCAAGATTTTAACATTTCCAATTGTGTGCCTGGAGCTGCTGAACGGTCATGTATTAAAATTGTATATGGGTAGGAATTTCTAGTGACAGGGAAACTTTAATTTGTAATTAGAATGTCAGTTTGACTTTTGAATGTGTCATTTTGGAAAGGCCAAATAACATTATACTGTTATAATAAATAGTGAATTTCGAATTTATAGTGAATTTTAAGGAGAAGGAGATAAAATCTTGTACTAAATCTTATCTAATAAGAGGTCATTGCCCACGCAGTAAAAGTAAAAGCAATAATTTAAGAAAATATTCTCAAAAATAGATTTCCATGGAAAAAAAATTAAAAGGCTTCTAGTCCCTTCAGGTGTATATGTGCATCTGCTGCCTTACATGTTTTTCTAGTGTGTGGTAGCACTCTAAGAAACAAGTCATGCCACATTTTCATAGCTTTCAGTGAGGAGGAAGTATCATGTAAGTTTGCAAATTTAACAGCAAGGGGCTTTCTAGTAACAGGCTTTGGGACTTTTGGAAAAAAAAAAAAGGGCCTAAAACCAACTTGCTTATATCTGCAGAGGACATTGTAGGGAAACACTGGAAGGTCTCATTGATCCAAGAAAGAGAAGGTGGAAACCAAGTTCTCAGCTTAAACTTGCAAGAGCAAGCGGCCTAATCACTTCAACCCATTTTAACACTGACTTACATTGGCTTTGTCAGTCTCTCTTTGCTGTTCTTGGGTCTCCACCAGTCTTGACAGTCTGAGTCTATCAATTCAGTAGCATGACCGGACTTGGCCTTGGTGATACTCTACAAAAATGAGTGTTAAACTGCGCACAGTGGGGCAAGCTGAAAGCAAACTCTGCATTGCTTTCTTTTGTATCCCTGCTGCAATGTTACTCTACATGCAGCCTCAAGCACTTCCTAACACTTCTGTTCATATAGTTGAGGCTTGACCTTAGACACAGAGATCCATCTTACTTTTACCACTTTTGGAACTGCAAACGGTATTTGCAGCTGAATACCTGAGTCATTTGATGCTTTCTCTGAAATTGAATGGTAGGTTAAATGGGAACTAAAATGTGGATTTTTTTTATTTTTTTTTAACGTGTGGTAGCAACAGAATCTACATAGCAACACCAAACAGCTGTGTGTGCTCCTGATCGTCTTAACCCATTTTAAGTATAATTTAGCTGTCTGAAGAGTGCACTAAAGAAATCCTGACACTCACCATTTACATTCTATCTTTCTCTGGACGAAATTACTATATATTCTCCCCAAGTACAAGTGAAAGAGAATAGCCAGAAATACAGTTTTGTAGAGTCTAGGATGCTACTTTTTTTTTCTTTCTCTGTAATGCATAAAGGAAGATCTGTGAGCCTGCAGATACCCTGTGTTTGAGGTAGAACAGCAGAAAGTGTAAGGTCCCAGCCTAATGCAGATACTTAGACACAAGATCTCTGTCACCATTGGTTGTTTGGTGCTGAAGAAGGGCATGTGCAAATATTAACTTAAATTTTGTCATAGCTTTGCCCACATCTGCTGAAATTTTCTTAGTGTTTCAGGTTAACACACCCAAAACACTCTGCTGTGAATCAGGTGATTTTATGTTTAGTTGTGACTCTGGATCTGTAAAACTGGCTTGAGCGTAGACTTTGGAATGCAACCCTTATACAGGCAAGCTGTGGTTGGTTTCAGGTTTCTTAGAGGCTTGCATGTCAAATTGCCTCATTGCTTCAATTGATACCTCTAATTAAACGGACACAGTGTGTTCGGTATTACAGCACAAACTAATACCCAGTATAACACTCCTTAAATCCCCAAAATTATACCAAGGGAGAGATAGACCTTTTTTTTCTCAACCTACTCTCTTTTATAGTTACTTTATGGCTATTTTTAATGCCATTTCTAGATCCAAGGAACATGCTTTTGTCTTTGTGATAATCCTTTCTGTTTTAAACATGTGATGTCAGAAAGAAAAGGTGTACATCTTAGGGAATCTTTGGCAATATGCTTAGACTACCTTCCTTTTCTTGTTATGTTTACAGTTTCATGATGCTTTCTTCTTCTTATGTGGTGCATCTTGGTGTTTTGTGGGTTTGCTTTACTCTTAAAGAAAGTAGTGCCAAATTCTTAATTGCTCAGACAAATTCTCTTCTGTATGTGGTGATGTGGGTCAAGTATTCAGGGTTTTAATTCATTCTTCAAATTGAGCACCCTTGGTAACATTTTAATTAATTTTTTTTAAAATGAATTTTTAGTGGAACAGCAATTCTCTTTGTTTAAAATACATTGTCATGGAACACTTTGAATGTTTCATCAGATGAAGTAATAAGAGATAGACCCTACTTTTGTATGCATGAACTAAAAAAGAATTAACTTTTCTGATGTCATTCTGCTGGTGGGTGGGACTGGAATAGTTAAATATGTTCAAAAGTATTTGCAGGACTGAGGTTTGTCTGTGGCTTAACAAATCCTTGCATTTCTGTAGCAAACTTTGCAATTGGTTGGCTCACTCCACTGGTTTAATATAATTTTATTTTCTTGTAAATGTGTTGTAAAATTGCCTCTTATGGAGAGCAAAGATGATTAGACCATATGAGGTTCCCTCCACACCTTGGTGGTAGAGTGGGAGGACAGAGAGAGGGATACAACTTGTCAGCACACAGTTCCATTGAAGGCTCTGCGCTTGACCTGCTCTCTTAGCTTCCCAGATATTGTAAGATTCTTTTGATTAGATTAATATACCGGATTTATTGAAATTCAAAGGTGGTAGGGTTTCAAGGAGGGTGACTTGCTCATCTCCGGTAATAAAAGCATATTGAGAAATCACTTGAAGTATTTGATATACAATTCAATTAAATAAATGTCTGTTGCCTAAATTGAGTGGATTAGTTTCCTATTATAATGTGAAGAAAGTAATAAAACTATTAGAAACATGTAAAACAATGTGATGCAAAGAAGTCAAATGATGATTATAACTTCACTCCAAATAGTCAAAGCAAAGCAATGAAAAGACTTAAAAGGATCAGAGCAAATGCTTCCCTACATAACATACTCCATAACATCTGGAATTATAATAGCTAGACTTAACATTATGAAGCTGCATGATTCTGATCCCTCTGATCTATGTGAATTATCAGAAAAGTCTGCAAAGGAATTTTTCTCCTCTTGTTACTGTGTTCTGTTGTATCATGGTTACAAGGCCTGGTAGCAATGCCGTCAAACAAACGCGTTTGCTTTAGTATCTCTCAAATAACTGGGTTTTTTTACATAGCAGAACCAAAGTTAGTTCTTCTACTTTGTTTTGTTTTTCTAGCAGAGAGAGGCTTAAAAATAAAGTAAAATATGTCAAATGAGACTTTCTTCTCTTATTTTTTTTCTCCTGTGGAGTGAGAGCTTTAGTGTGTTATGCCCAAGGTTTGGGGATTTTTGAGTGAATGAAAGATTGTCTTTGATTGGAATGAAATGAAAGGTTTAAGGTGACCTGCTTTTATACTAGGCCTGTTTCTACATATATTTAGAGTTAATGAAGAGATGCTGAATTATAGACCATGAATAGCTGCAAAGGCAAAATAAGTGAATGTCTAACCTGAGTTTGTGATGCATACAAACGGAAATTTTAATAGCAATGTAGGGCCATAAGTAAATATTCTGAGGAGGATGATTGCATGAGCAAGAAGCATGAGCTTCTTAAAAAGTGATTTAAGTTTTTTATATCTCTCTCCTATGTTTAGTTTCTGGGACAGGGATTATAACATTTTAAGATGCCTTGATAGAGGACCAGAACATAGCTAGGCTGACTGAAGAGCACACCAGGAAAGATATTATTACTTGAGCACTTATCATATTCCTTTTTCTTCAGAGAACGTTTCAGGCTGTTCCTGACCTAAGAAAAATGCAGATGAATAGTATTTGTCCCTTCCACCATGCCTTTGCCATCCCTAGCCAGCAGTGAAATCTGCACATTGGTATGCAGACCATTCCTTGCCACATTTTATAGCACCACCCTTCCTTTTTTTCCCTCTCTTTTTTTTCTTTCATTTTTTTCTTTTTTCCATTTTTTTCTTTCTCTTTTTTTCTTTGCTTTTTGCACAGATAAAAAATTCTGAATACAGCAAATAATAACATGTGGATCTATCATGGAAAAAATTTATGTCACACGATAGTAAAATGCTCTTCAGGAACATCTAGATAGGATACATTCAAGCTAAAAAATCATAACAGATTTCATAAAACTTTAAGAATAATGAACATATTATTGAGTTAGGGTTGTGGTTTTTTGCCAATTACTGAAAACTCTTACAGTACATGTGTAAATATAACCGGATTGTAATCAATAGAATTACTCACCAACAAACACAATTTATATTAGCCAGGGGCAGGGATTCCCATTCATTAAAAATCTGTGGAGGACATGCCTTTATTGCCATGGATGCAGCCTGGAGCACCCAACATGTCCTGGATTAGATAAATTGGGCCTGACGTGCCTGTGTTTCTGGAAAATAGGACAAAAATTTCTTTTGTCCTTTGTGTCTTGCCTGCAAAGCCAGTGGTGCTTTCCCATACCTATAGAGAATGACAGGAGATAATTTTCTTTGCTTGAAAAACTTTTTTAAAAAAATTATAGGCATGTTTTATATAATTATATAAAAACAGACCTGCCAACATTTTCACAAGTATCAAGAAAAGGACAGTCAACCTACAAACTGCCACGTATTCCAGCTCTCAAAACATTTGCCTAAATCAGCTGCATCAGGTGTAAGCTTGCCAAAATTGAAGTTTCCATAGCCTTTCTTTATAAATAGCCATTTTGTTAGAACTTCTCCACTGAAAAAGAATGTGTTTGCTTTCCCAGAAAGACACTAGCCTTGCGGTCAAGGGATTTTTGTGGACTGCTGAAAACCCAAGCTAAATACCTTCGTGAAATGAATACATTCACACAAATCCAAACCGCTCCAAAAAGAGATTATTGTGCAAGTGTCCCCAGTTAGTGAACAGACCAACTACTAGGACATTTCCCTTAGGCACTGGGGACTTACAGAGTAGGCTTCAATATGGTCGTTTGATTAAAACTCGTACCTTGATTTCTTTCATTTTTTGAAACTTTTATAAGGATTTGCTTCCATAATAAGTAGGTGTGAGAGTGTATCTTACGTATAGATCTGCAGACAAGGCAAATTCCCATGGAACTTTGCAACACAAAAAAAGTTAAATTTGACTGTTTTCTCTCCTTCTCCTATTGACAAGCAATGGTATCTTGAAGCAAAGCATCACAGAACATCTGGAGTTGGAAGGGACCTCAAAAGATCATCTAGTCCAACCCCCTGCCAGAGCAGGATAACCTAGACTAAATAGCACAGGAACATATCCAGGTGGTTTTTGAATGTCTCCAGAGAAGGAGACTCGACAGCCAGAATGCCATAGAATAGTTATGATTAATTATCCATAACTTGTGATTGCTGGGGAGATGGGATTAAACATGATTTCAAACTGGTCCGATGTGACAGAGAACAGAGAGACAGCTTTGTAAAAGTGACTTTGGAATGATCTAATTTGTTGTATTTTTCTTTGCTTCAGAAGGGTTGTGGTTGAGGTCTGTTAGTAAAAATGAAGGTGGCCTGCTTGTGCAGTGGAGCATTTACATGTTCGGAGTTAGTCAAACTGTTATTGCAAGCCCTCGTGCCTTTGGAATTTGTACTTTTTGTTTGTTGTTGTTTGGGGGTTTTTTGAGTCTCAAAGCATTACTCAGCTGTGAATTTTCATGGAGTTTGACCAAGAACCAGATTTGCTCTGAGCTCTGATGCTTGAGTCTACCACTATAGACACTGGGAGGAGCTAATTGTGCAAAAAACCAGTTTTGCATGACCACCTTTCATTAGCATCTTCAACTGTCTGCTCTATACTCATTTCTAGGGGGTTGGATTCAACTCTGACTCCACAGCATTAGTACATATGGGCTGATATTCTAACAGAACACCATATAAAATTTGTTCATGTCATCTGTGTCATAGGTAGGGAAACCAAAGTTTTCTTCACTAGTTCTAATAAAACTTTCTTAGGTCTCTTTATCTGCTGTGTTGAATCATAGTGTGGTTTTTTTGCTTACACTTTTTCAATATAGAGACTTACTGGTTTATGGAGTAGCCATTTTCTTCATTGTAACCGTCTATGAAAGCTCAGTCCCACAGTTTTGGAAGGAAATAAAAACATTTATTCATCAGGATATACTGTGAATTAAAACCTAGAAACTGTTTTCCAGCATATTATATAGCACATACTTATGTCTGTCTAAAAAGAAAAAAATAATCATTTGAATTGCATAAGAGCAGTGTGTGATTACAATAACTATTTTTTGGCAATGATGTTAGTGTTTTCTAGATGCAGTACAGTTACACAACTGTTACTTTTTAAGTATGTTATAGCATGTCCTATTTAAACTTTATTAAAACTAAATCTGTGTCTGGATATAGAATTTCCATAAAACATCTGTTTAATTGATTCTGGCCAAGGTTCAAATTTCTTCCATTGATTTCCTACATCCCATTCTTTTATTTTCATTCTTGTTCTGCTTGCTGCCTTCCTTCTTCCTCCCTTGGCTTCCCTTTCTTTTCTCTCCACTTTTCCCCCTCCCAAATTTGATGCAAAGTTCTTGCCCTTACCATCATCACCTTGAAGGCTTTATGCTTTATCAGCACCTGCTCTCCTTTCATGCTTAACCCCTTGCTGAACTCCGAATTTTCTATTGCTATCCAGAGCCTGCTAATTATTTGCATCCCCAGTCTTTGTCAGACAAATGAAGAAGCATGGATGTGTTCATCACAGGAAAGCGAAGGTTCTAAGAAAGTTGGTGATCTGCAACTTTTTGGTGAATTAAATGGCTCATCTGTTCGTGCTGGAAGGCAGCTGTTTCTGTAGTGTGCATGCTTTTGTTTTATATGTGTGCCCAACTTGCTGTATTGCAGTCGCTGTGGTTAACCTTTAGTTTTGGGCAACAAATGAGCATCTGATTTCAGATCTCTGTTAGTGTGATTTAAGCTGACCTCAACTGCTTAATGATGAAGGGAATGACTCTGGTCTAAGCTTGAAGTAGTCAGGTGTTTACTAAACATGAGATAGGCAAATGTTTCTCTCCACCAAGTGCAGCTGCCCTTTTTATATTTCTCTTTTTTTCCTCTCTCTTTTTTTTTAGGGTTTTGTTTTGTTTTATTTGTTTTGGGTTTTGTTGCTGTTGTTTTGTTTTTTCTTTTTTAATTTCCAGCTGATGAAAACCCAGAGATTAGTCATTTCTGGTCACACTGCATGTGTGTTTTAAGGTGGCATAAATCTCTGTTCTGGTAAGGCTCAAACTTAATAGTTAACTAAACATTTTATCCCTCTCCTCCTGTCTCTGTGGGGACTGCCAAAAACTGTCTGTTTTTATTTTGCTTCTCGATACAAAGCATGAGTTGCCTGCTAGAACAACTTCAATTTTTCATCAGTTGCTTTTTTTCCAGAAAGTCTTGGTCACAGATAAAGCATCAGGCTCTTGGTTTTTATAATGATTTTTTGGGGTTTTTTTGCACAAACATCTCTGTCTCCCGAGGGCTGAACTGGTTTAGTTTCATTAAAGTGTATTAGAAGTTTTATGAAAAGTAATGGATTGGGGTTTAGAGACATGATCTAATAGTTTTTTTCTGGCTTTACATCCTGAGAAAGGATACTATGCAAGATATTCATGTGTTCTGGTTTGATTTACTCTTCTTTAAGTACTTCAGGGTAGAAAATCAGATTCAGAGTGCGAAATCAGGTATTTCATTGGTGGGAAAAGTTCTTGAGTCAAATAATTGGAAGTATCTTCAATTTAGGAATGCATTCAGGAAAAATAATGATATGATGTATGATTTATCATAACGAGTACATTTCAAGCCACCATGAACTAAACAGTGATTTATTTCCAGGAGCCTGTCCTTTAAAATTCAATTCTGTCTAATGTGTTTGTGGATCCTCTAATTATCACAGGACAGTAGGGTTTGGAAGGGACCTCTGGAGATGATCTAGTTCAATTCCCCTGCTAAAGCAGGACCACCTTGAGCAGATTCTGTTTGCTAACCTTGTGCTTTTGGTTCCACTATATTTTCTCCCCATTAATGTTCAGTAAGGAATGTTACCATTAACTCTTAGGTCTACCTGTGAAAGCCCATAAACCTAATAATTTAAACATATATGTGAACTGCTTTTTTGTGAAAAAAACAGTAGTAGTTTCTGATATATCAAGTAAACATTTATGCATTTATGCATGGGAAAGAAAAATAACAAAAATCTGTTTTATTTAAATAAGTGTGTATTTTGTTACGCACATATACAGGCAGTCCTGTGCATGCAAAAACGGTGAGGTTAATTTATCTTGCTCCAGTCTGTGCAACACTGGCATAAATTCACAGAGATACTGTCATGTCTCTTGCTGTGTGATACCAGTAAGCATAACAGCCAAGTGGATCTACAAAACCATAGACTTTTCCTAAGTCTTTTCTCTGTGAACCTCTCTCCTTCCTTTCCTTCCTCTCTCTCTGTGAAGCTAGCTTTGACCTGGGCAGACTTTGCTCTTTTATCTTGAAGTCATCCATCCTTCTCCTAACTCAGTCATTTCCCAAGTCAGTCTACCTCTTGTTGAGTAAAACAGCAGAGGTTTGACAGCTAGCAGAAGAGCAAAGTATTGCTCTGGAAACACGAAATAACTGTTGGCTTTAAGTTCCACTTACTCTTGCACTATGCAGTTAAAAATGTGTAAAAACCATTTCCAGTGAATTATTAATAAAACTTGGTGAAGTTGAGCTTTCCCACTGCTAAATGGAAGAGGCATTGCTGCACAGCACTATCCCCATAGAGTTTGCTAGTGGAGTGTGTCCATTTTGTGGTATTAGTTATATATTTGTCTCAATTGAATGCTTGTTTCATTTAAAGCAAAGACATAAGAAGTTAATCATTATTTCTTTCCCAAGCATGCCTTTGAAAAATGGTGCTTTTAAAATTGCTAATATATTCATCATAAAAATGACAAATTCTCTGAAAATCTGTTTGCAATACAGTTGTCTTCTGATTAATAACCCTTGGAAATCTGTGCTCATTATACCATAAACATGACCTTTATAAAAACATCAGACAAGTCCAACTGCAGAATATGCTGGGTCAAAGACTTTTTTAAATGTCAAAAAAGTGTAAAGCTTTAAAAGCAATGTTATTTTTATGATACTTGGCTAATGCTTATGTTTTAGCTCTTTTTTTTTAATTTGAGTGTTTGGGGGGGGGGGGGGGGGTTGTTTGGTTTGGTTTTTTTGAGTCTTTGTAGTTAGGATCTATTAAGAGACTGTGGCCGCAGGGGAGTATACTTTGGGATAAGTCTTAATGCCCTTCAGCAGTGCTCCCTCTCGCTCAGTACTTAGATCCATTTGGCTTGTAACAAAATTTTTGCTGGGCCTGTAGCTGGTTACATCTGGTAAGGTCTATTAGCTCTCCAGTGGAGGCTACTAACCTCATATTCTGACCTGCTGGTTAGGAGACATCCATGATGTGCTGGTCAACGATGGTACAGTCAGTTCTACACTGCCAGAAAATGTCTTTATTTGCTGAAAGCTGTAGGGAAACACTTAAAATGAAATTTGGGGGGAATGTGTATTTGTAAGACTGTGCCCTTTCCCTAACTTCATCAGATTGCTGCACTCCTCTGAAAACACCCACACTTGCCATGAACCTTGAGATGCACCTCAGCTTAAGTCTGAATGTAAATCTTTCTGCTGCAGGCTGGAAATAATACTGTGAGTAGCTGCTTTGTGTGGTAATAGGTAGCCAAGATGAAGATCTTATGGTCATGAGAATATAGGGAAAGCTGGTTTTCCTTTGATATGCAGGCAAACTTTTCTGTCCTGACACTGCTACTAGGTCTAGTAGTCTCTCTATATATATTTCTATCTCACTCTGGGCAGGGCAGGCTTTCCACTTCCTTGGATTCACTTTCTTACTAAAGAAAGCAGAAAGTTAAAACATAAGCAACAGGGGAAGGAACTGTAGAATAGAGCTGGGAATACACAGTTTGCCAAAAGTAAAGAGAATTGTTAGTGCAGATGTGGACTCATTGGTGCACTCATCTTCCCTCTAGCTCAGAGGGAAGAACTGGTTTTGACATTGCCTTTGCTATCATGAGATCACTCACATGTGAGTGAAAGCGTATTCAGTTCACTACTAGTCTAAAACCAGGGAAGGATGCTGCTGTGGTCAGAGCACTGAATATAAGGACCTAGGGCTCAGTTCCTTGACCAGCCACAGATTCCTGTGTGAGCTGTGAGCAGGTGATTTATGTGCTCTGTCCTAGGTTCCTACTAGCTGCAAAGCAGGGATAATCCCTTGCCAGTGTAGAAATGTTCTCAGAATTAATACCAGAATCGCATGGAGAAAAACAAAGCTCTTGGGTATTTAACATTTGGTTTTGTTTTTGAAGGGTAATGGAAATTAAAGCTCCTCCATTCTCAAGAGGGAGGAGAGATGCATTTCATGGGCATTTTACTTGTTTGTCTTCTCCAAAGCCATGATGCTGAAGTCTCAGGATTTCTGATTCTCTGGTAGCTAACATAGCTGGTACTGGGTTATGAGCAGCTGGTAATAAGCAGGGTGGCCAAGTTGGACAATTTCCTCTTGTTTCCTTGGGCTTAAAATGACCAGAACTTTACAGGAAGTGGAACATTCATTTTGGATCATTTAATTTTCAGTGATCCATCAGCTTCCAATAGGGGAAAAAACCCAACCAAACAAACCCAAATTTGTCTGACCAACTGGAATAAAACCTCAAAGGATTCCAAAGAGCTCAATTAGGTGGGTCATGTTGCTAAAATAAAAAACTTAGTTGTTGCCCTTGAGCAATTCATAATCCATAGAAGATGTTGCCCATAGTGAGTTAGTGGAATTCATTGCTAGACAGTGTTAAGTACAGAAGTTCAGATCAGGTTTTTTCAGGATTTTATTTAATTTTATGAAAAAATATATATTAAAGAAAGATTAAAATAGGTTTTTTTAAAAAGGGAAAAAAATGCTCCCTGTGGGCTGTAGCATATTCTAGATATAGGGGTAAAGGTGTGATACTTTGTGGGGCTTGTGGAGAGTCTGATATTAACGTCCTTGTGCCTGAGACGGGTAAGGTCTGCGCAGTGTTGTGCACTCTGGTCCTGCTCAAAGAGACTAGACGTTTTTGTGTGTAAACTGTGTCCACCTGTCTCTCAATGCAGATGGACTATGGCAGAGGAATGTGAGAGAAGAACGTAGCAAAAAGGGATCAGGAACCTGAGCAAGTTTACCAAAAGTAAGGACAATACTGAAAAATGATAATGGATATCAGACTATTAGTGCAAATTTGTTTCTCCATTTTCCTAGTCTAGCATCAAAATAGTGGTTTCACAGGATTCAGGACAATGAAAAGAGAAATCTACTTTAGGTGTTCACAAGGGTACATTTTTCAATCAAAACTGTTGTACCAGGATAAATGATTTTATGTTTTTTCAAATGCCAGTAAAGGTGAAAGAAAAAACTTTTAAAAACCAGTGTGATGCATAGCTGCAGGCTTCTAAAACTAATAACAATAATAAAAAGAGTTCTTTTTCTAAACTAGCTCACTTTGCAGGCATCACAGAATAAATATTGTCTCTAGGCAAAATAATGCTTTTAATAGCAGCAAGTGACCAGAGGTGATTCAAACTTTCTAGGTGGATCCTGTATGTGCTGAAAAATCCACTCTATAAATAAATAGTGGGTACTGAGTTTTGCCGAAGTGGAAGAGTTAAGGCAGGAAAAGAGGAAAAATATTTGAAAACAGTTTTTAGTAATTAGTAGTTTTGAATTGTTTGGTTTTGGATGTTTGAAATTTGCCAAAATTTAAACAATAAAAATGCTGAAGTATCCCAGTACAAACTATAGAACTTCATTTGGGGTAAAAAGAAATATTTTGGCTGACACAATGATTTCATTTCTCTCCCCTCCCCCCCAATTGTCTTTATTTTTCGGTTTGGCCAGTGAACTAAAAAATCAATTACTCCCAGATCTCCACAGCTGAGACAGTGTTGCATTCATCCTCTTCAAAGTGACTAGCCACTGTTAACATCACTAACAGCAAAACCTATGAAAGGAAAGCTTGTATTGCCACACAGTGTACTTGATCCTCAAGCTGTCTCAGGAGAGTCAGCAGGATCCAGGCTGATGTGGTTGGAGCCCCACTTTGAGGGTTCTTCTTTTCTAGTGTGTGTCACACATTTAATCCAGTTGGGTGTTTTCCTTTCTTTTCTGAAACTAAAAAGGGATAATATGAAACAATATTGTGTTTGAATTTTTAATTTTTTTTTGCATTATTGTATAATGGAAACGTTTTCCAAAAAAAGTCTGTGAACAATGTGAGATTCAAAAGCACTTTAAGATCCTCATTTTCCCTTCTAAAAAAGAAGCAAAGCATTTGGACATGCATGCAAAACAGCACCACACACAAAATAAACCCCAAAACCATACAAGGAACTGAGCTCTAACACTATAAATAGTTGGAAAATGTATTTTCTGAGCAATAAATTCTCAACAGGCATCACATTATTTACTCACACATAACCTCCTTTGAGTTCACATGGAGGAAATTAAACATTTAAAATTATAAAGCACATCTCTCTTTGCACATAAAAGGTATAGGTTGCATGTTAGTGAACTTTTTGTATACTGAGTTCATATTTGAGTCACTTGAGTAGTATAATAACAACAATAAGAGTTTTGGTGTTTAGGTGAAGTCTGCTTTGTGGTGTGAGGTTAGATCATTGGTACTACTTATTATGGAACCAAATTTACTGTTAAAGTAGCAATCCAAGAGTTTTTAAGAAAAGTATCTGGTGCAAAAATGAAAGCACTCATAGAAGGGAGTATGCTAGTGACTATAGGTCATGACAAATTACATTAAGCTAATTCCTAAAACCCAGATCTGTAATTCATGTTATGTTGCCTCTGTTTTATCCCAGAGAAGATTATTCTTTTGTCTTTGAATGCCTTTAAATTTCCCATTTTATCAGATTCTCTGAAGACCTAAATATGATATCTAATATTTTTAGGTAAAGAATGCTCATTATTCATTGTGGCTAGTCTACTGTTCTTAATTGCTTATGTCTTTGTCTTGTCGAAGAAAATACTTTCAAATACAACTTTTCTTTGAACCATTGGCAAACTAAATTCATAATGTATTAAAAGTTCTAGCTGATAGAGTTTTCTAAATGTTTCTTATTGTTTGTAAGATAGAGCACAAGCTCCCCACGTATCCTTTCACTTCTGTATTTTAACATATCCTGAATTAGTTTCCATAAATATTTTCTAGGGGAAAAAAAAATTCGGTTTTTGGCTCAGGCTCTCTAGGATATGTTGTAGTGCTTACTGGGTGGGAACTGTCGGATACACCTCTACATCCCTGTGTAGATCCAGGCCTGGAGATTGGTGGCCCTGCCTGTGGCAGGGGGGGTTGGAACTCTATGATCCTTGGGGTCCTTTCCAACCCAGACCATTCTATGATTCTATGATATTGGGATACAATGTGAAAAATGTTAACAATACTTTTTGAAGTTACCATCTGAAATGTTCTCTGAGTTTCTACCAATGCAGAATGTGTGTATTGTTTTGACCTCAAATAAAGCACCATGGAATTTTGGAAGTAGTATGGGATAAGGTGGAAAATTTGGGAATATCTGTATCTTAGAGAAACGGAATTATGATGCTGAAAACAACCTCAGACTCCTGGATGGAAGGGAAATTAAACATTAGTTTAGGCTGTGCAGTCTCTAATGTATTGAAAATGGCTGTATGTGTGGCCAGAAGGAAACAATTGCAAAATAACAAAGGAATGAAAATAGAATTCTTCAGAGATTTGCTTTTTCACTCAGTGTTTATGGTCGTAATAGTTAGTGATGGAAGAATGTCAAGAGATTTATATTAATGGGGTATTAGTTTAAAGTTCCTGCCCAGTTTACATACCTCCAAGTTCCAAATGCACTGCAATAAAAACCTATTTCATCTGTGTGTGCAAAATTTGGGCTGGGTATTTCGTTAGGAGAATGCTATGTGATAACAGATCTGGTGGTAATTTTTCTGGAAACTAAACCTGCAGTTGAAAGGATTGGGAACGAGAGTGTGCGTGAGGAAAGGCCACACGGGAAGATGTAGCATATCTTGTTCTATAGCCAAGTCACAAAATATAGCAATATGCAGTTGCCAAATTGTTAGGGAACCTGAGAGACAAGGATCTTGACCTCCTCTAGAAACTTTAACAAAACTTGTTATTTATTATTTTGTATATACACACCACACCCCCCACCCCGCTCTTTCAAGTATGTTTTGTCTAAGACTATTGTCCTTTGTTTCCTTCGTGCATAGTCAGTTGTTGTTTATACTTTTTACCTAGCATTAATTTGAAGGGTATTTCAGGTGAAATGGTCACAAAAATTTGCATGGGAGACTTTCTTATCAGAAAATGCTGTTTTATTGAAAGCAAAAATTTCCCCCCAAAGATAACTTCTCTAAAGAACTGCGACAAAAATGTCTTTAACAAAAAGATTAAAAAATTAGCATTTCTAAAGAAATCCGGTTTCTTCATTTTGGCCTGACTTCTCATTTTAAAATCAATCTCCAATTCCATAGTGAAACTGTCTCTGCAGTCAGAACTGATAGAAGAAAATCCAGTATTTATTCACATTTGAACTCAAAACAAGTAAAATGTGACAGATCCTTCAGGAACCAACAGTTTGAGACTGAACCTGCAGGAATCATCTCTTCATCTGAATGTTTCTGTTGTCTTCCCTTGGTTCCAGGTACAGACAAGAAGTGTGTTGTGGACGTGAAGTCCACATCACCAGTGGTTTCTGAAGGAGAACCACTTGCATAGGCTATGCCACAGCGAACATGAACCTCATGTTGTGCACATGGCTCTGCACCGTGTAGGTGGTTTATGCTCAGAGCATAATGCTGTATTAGCTGCCTGGCTGTGTTTAAAAGTATCATAAAACAAATATCCTAGTGTTAGGGACAAATGTCTAGTTACAAATGGTGACACGAAAGTGCATCCATGTGTAAAAGTGCACAGTTTGATTGAGACTGGGGGAGTTCTCAAAAACTGTCTCTGTGAGGTATAGGAAAGGGGGGAAGATTTGGGGCAAGTTTGGGGTTTTTTTCAAACTTGTTTGCTCATGCTTGCCTTGGATGCATTGCCAGTGCCTCTGGCTAAGAGATTATCTTGCTCATGTTTTAAATTGCCTGAAAATTGAAGAAACAAATTATTACTTCAATCTTGGTTAAAATGTTCAGCTAATTAAGCTTCTAAGCTGTATGATTATTGTGCTTCCTACAAAGAAAATGAATGTAAAATCATTGACATGAGTTTTCCAAATATCTGGAACATTCATCTCCCGTTTAGGATCTGAAAGTACTGAAATGACTCTTGCACTTTACAAAGACATTAGACTATAACATCACTAACTTGTAACACTAGAGTTAGTAAATATGTTAGCATCCTCCTATCTCATAAAATGCAATTTTAGACCTGCACTACCCTATGTTTTGGGGGAACCATTATGTCTCTTAAATCAGGCCATGCATGCATCTAGATTGAAATTGAGCCTTTGTTGTGTGTTGATCATCAGTGTTGCATCCGCACAGGGAAAGTTACAGAGATCTTTCTAGAAAGGATTATCATTCAGAACAGCAAAACAGACTTAAGCAATCTTTGTGGTTCTTTGTCTTGACCCAGTGTTCAGTAATACTGGATAACTAAGAAGTACCTACCTCTTGCTCTAGTCATTTTCTAATTGTGCTGTGGTCACACGTAGCACCAGTGATTTACGAAGTAAATTCTGCTGTATGAGTTTTAGGGCACTCCTCTCTTTCCTTTCAGTTTGGCTTTCTCAGTTCTCATGTTTTCCTTCTGTCATAATTTCTGCCCTTGATGTTACGTTCTTCACAATCCCTTCACAGGCCCTTTGAGAACTCTTCCCAGTGGGCTTCTACCCTTCTCATCTGCCTGATAATGAATTAGATGGGAGTAGTTAACCTTGACATTCCCAAGTGGAAGTAGTTAAACTTGACATTCCCCAGTGTTGTCCAAAGGTTTTTCAGTTCAGCTGAGTCACAGAAATTGCTGCTATTGCTTCAGGTTTTGTTCCTGATTGTAGGGTACAACTCTCTGCATGCTAAATGGAAAGAGAAACTAATTTTTTGCACCCGCAAATATTAGAGATTTTTTTTTTCAGTTAAAAGCTCAAATTTCATGGTACCTGTCACGTTCTCCATCATTAAGGGACATGTCTGACACTGTTGCAAAAACGCAGAGACGCTGGTCTCCTGAACACATTCATTTTCTGTGCCACTGTCGGCAGGACTGTAGTAGATTTCAAACTCTGTTCCAGAGGCTCTGAGTCCCAGCCAAGGTCCTACAGAGCTGGCTGAGTTTTTCCTTTTAAAGCATGTTCTCATCCCCAGATGACTTTGTGCAGCACTGGCTGGCAGCAGCAGGTGGGTGAGTGCCTAGTCATGCCACAGGGAAGGATCAGTGAAAGGACTGTTTCATCCTTTGTGGCATGGGATAGTGATGGTGTTGCTCTAGGTAATCCAAACCTGTGAGGCTGTTCTCCGTAGCGCTGAGATAATGCCCTCGAAGAGCTGGGTCCCCCGGCATAGGCAACATTTGTCAATCCAGTTTCCATTGGCATCTGTGCGTTGGAGGATGTTAAATTGGCTTCAGTTTCTTTGGTACTGTAAGGCAAATGCTCACCTTGGTGTTTCTGTGTGATTCTGTTGCACTCTCAGGTGCAACCTGGAGATTTCGTAGTAAGGTTTTTATCGGTAGGAGTAACTTCTTCCTGCTGTGATCCATAAAAGCATTGTGTGAGGGGAAAAAAAAGTCTTTATGTACCTTTCCCATTCAGAGGAGTAAGATTTGCCTCTTTAACACTACCTTATCCTCATTTTGACACATTAAATTTATTTTTACACTTGTTTTATAATAATTCCATGGAAATATAGCAATTGTGAAACCAATGGCAAGCATTAACAATTTGACGATTCTATGCTGGAAAGCAGAGCTACTTGCCCTCTGCTTTGCCCTCTGCTTTTCTGTTGCTGACATCTTTAGCTGCTGCATTCAAAAAGTGATTTGGTACACTCTGACGTTGAGGTAACTGTAGAAATTGCTCCCAAAATGGCAGTTACTTAAGGGCAAAAACTAGTGTGAGACTGGAGTGAAACCTAATTCAATACTTTTGGTTTACTACTGGGCAATCTTTTCCTTTTAGTGATGCTTAGTGAAATGCTTCACAGAGGAGCTGAAAGTTGGCAAAAAATACTGTCTTAAAAAATTTGTCTCCAGCTGATTTTATACCTGGAAGCAGAACTGTAGATGGTCTGCTACAACTGGTTAATGAAATCCTGTGCAGTTAGTCCTCAATTAGGTTTACATCAAATTGCAAACCTTGCTAGTAGATCTGCTGGCCAAATATGGAGAGATTCCATATATCATTCTGACTACTTTATATGTGGGCTCTTAAAGAATGTATGCAGCTTGTCTAATGAAGTGTCTGTATGTACGAGAGGGGAAAAAAAAGAAACAGATTTCGTACCTCTCCCTCTGTTGGTCTGTCTGTCTGTGTCTCTGTTCAACGAGTGGGGTAAAACTTCCCCTATTTTATTTTTTTTAATGTTTCTTGGACTCCTACCAGCAAGTTTTTACAGTCTGTTGCCTGCCTCTCAGATTAGAAGAACTCTGGCATATTTTAACAGTTTCCTAGGATCCAAATAGTCTTTAATTAACAGGGAATTGATGTTTTGGAGTGCAACCAAAACATGGGAGAAATTGGAAGCAGAGAATGGGCTTAGATCCTTCCAGCTTTTAGCTGGCAATGGCAAGGGGCAAACAAATAAGTAAAATAGGATCCGCTGGAAACAGGTAGCAACTTATTGGTATGCAAGGGGATTTCTTCATTTGCATTATGTTCCCACAGAACTGGTGGCTGGTACTGTTAGCTGGGAGGAGCTTTCTGCTGTACAGAGCCTGCATCAGCTCCACCCCCGATAGAGGGGAAAGTATTTGTCGGTGCCTTTCCATAAACTGAGTCCTGGGGTTGGCTGAAATGATTCTTAATTTAGATTTGTATTGACCAGCTTTTGAGGCAACAAGGTATGTTGTGTTTTGCGAGTTTTAGGCTGACCATGAAGCTGTAAGATCCATAAGTGAGCACAGAATTAAAAAAAAAGAATCGAAAGTCTGCTAAGGATGTGATTTTTGCTGAACTGAAGAGCTAGTTGTTGTTCTTTGGAGCTGTTTGTCTTCGGAGGTTTGAGCAGTAGGGCTGGGATGAAATACTGAAATTACAGCAGAATGAAACTAGGTGAATTTCTAGAGGGAAGTCAGGCATATGCTGAACTATTGTTTCTGATACTCTAGGGAGATAAATGGTTTATTAGCTAATTTTAAATAATGATAGAGTGATACTTGAAGCAGTTACTTGCAAAGAATTATAACCAAGAGTCACTGAGTCACCTGTGCGCTCTCTCAGTAATGCAGTGACTCGTGGACAAACAAAAATGTGTTTATTTAATCCAACATTGGCTTTTTTTTGCTGGGTTTGGAGTTCGGGTTTTTTTTGTGTTGGCTTCCCAGCCCCCAACCACAATACTTGCCTTCTGCCTCTTTCTACACCTAGGTGGTACATGCCAGAGCCCTGCTCTTCCAGCCCTAGTGCGTCCTCCTGCTCCACCTTTGCAGCCGTCGCTGGATATTAAACCATTTCTTCCGTTTCCACTGGATACTGCCGCAGCAGTCAATCTCTTCCCCAACTTCAATGCAGTAAGTACCCTCCTGACAGTTGCTGTCCACTTCGGTGAGCCAGAGTTTCTGAGGAAGACTCGAGAGGGCACAAAGGAGAATTTTATTTACTCAATTAAGCTTGGAATATTCTGTCTCTTACTAAGGGCCAAATAGTTCTTTCAGACACACCGGTAGGCCGTAAATTAAAGCTTAGCTGAGTGTTAGCCAGAAGTAATGTAGGAGGAAAAAATGATATGATCCCAAATGTCACGCAATAAAGTTGCAGGCCATATTCAGTCCCAGGGCTTGTGAGTTTCCCACTGATTTAAGATGTGCAGAGTTTCACTAGCCTACGGTTCCCTGCAACTCTCGGGGTTGTAGTCTGTCTCCAATAGGCTTCCTGAGAAACACCTCAAAATTGCAAATTGGAGTGGATACAAAAGATAAAACTCTGAGGCAATTAAAATAAGAATGAGATCAGCATTAGCTGATATATAAGCTATTCATTGGCAAAAAACCCAGTGTATTTTTTTCAGGTTAGGGTATTTTATTTCTCATGCCTTAGGCTAAAACAGGTTAGATCTCTGCTTATTTTTTTTTTAACTGAATTTTAACTGTGACTATGGAGATCTTATTCTTTCTTAGATATTTTCATTATATTACTGACATATATCATGAATGTTTCAATTTTACAGTTTCTGGATGAGATATTTAATGCTTTAAAAGTATAAAAAGTCTAAATTGGTTTTATGTTAATTTTGACTTTATAGAATTATGCCCCTATTTAATTTGAATGTACACTATGGAGTTCTTTTCCTTATTTACATATACTAGATAGAGAAAAAAAAATTAAGAACGTGCATGCTTACCTACTTTGAGAGACACATAGAGGGGTGGAAATTACCATGCCAAAACAATTCTAATTAACATGCAAAAATCTTAATTACAATAATTAAGAGTAGTAAAAGAACATGCCCATTCTAGAAGCAATTTGTAGTAATCAATAGCAAATTTCCATAATTAAATGCTCATTTATTTACCTTTTATGCATGTTCATTTTGCTTTAAAGTAATTAGAATGAACTATTCGTCAAAAATATTTATTTATGGAGTCTTAAATTCAAGCAATTCACCACATTAATAGGGATCAGAGAAGCTATAAGCTGCAAGTCTTAAAATGCTGAGAAATGATATGCCAAAGAATTATTATTACAAAGAAACTTTTTCAAATTTTAAAATTTATATACATAAGCAGTAAAGTTATTTAAAGTCCTGGTTTTAACCAAGTTACTGATAACTTGTAATGAAATGAATAAAGCACTAGACTTGTTTAGTACGCTTTAGGGTTTTTTCTTGCCAGTTTTGGTTTGTGATCGTTGTTTGTATTCAATACAACAGGCCAGCTTTGTCTAGCTCTGCATAATTCAAATGCAATTTTAAAGAGGACTTTTAATAAATAATTGGTAATCTCGTGTTGTTCCATAAATCTGCAGTTTCTTTTTTTCTTGAAGAAAAAGTCTCAAAGACTGATTTCATACGGTAATTATCTTGAAGGAGAGGTGGGGGAAGACGTGCTTATTTTAATTTGAAAACAAGAAAGTAAAAAGACTCCAGTGAAAAACCTATTACTCCCAAACATCATCTGAGTTTTGTACATTGTTTGATATAAGCACTGTAGTTGGACTTCAGTCTCCTCTTCAGTTTTCCGGGGAACTGAGGCTAAGTTTCAAGAGTAAGATTAGCAGCCCTTTTTAACCGCACTGCAAAGTATGTTCCCGTGCAGAGTACTGCTTCCTGTGATGCGTGGCTGTCTGCCAAGTCTACCTTTGCTGAATATGCCAGTCCCAAGTGTGAGGATGCTGTCATCTGAGCTGCTGTCACCTGACATGCTGCTCATCATCTTTGCTTGGCAACATGACCTTTGCCTTTTCATCATGTGTGCTGACATGCAGCATCATCATCAGTGTTCCCATTTTCATTCTGAACAGTACATTATTGAACGTTGCTATGTTTAGCTCATGTGCCAGAGCTGGTTAATGGTATCCTCCAAGCATGTAGGCTAGCTGTGAAGTTTTGCATATTAACAGAAATTCTTTCCAACCTGACGAATCTTGTGGGGATACATCAGCTGCTGCTGCATGTTATCAGCTTAGGGAGAAGGTAACCCACAAGTAGCTTTAGGCTTTAAACACGATGTCTGACAAGAGCTTTAAATATGTGAATGTGGGACAGAAGACAAAATGTTTAACAAAAATTTATCTTCGTAAATATACACGCTCATGAATGATTTTAGCTGTTGATAATGCTTTATATTCATTGACACTCCTATGCAGTGTCAATGGAGAAGCCTTAGCTAAGGTCAAGCAGGTGGTGGATGAAAGACTCAGAACTCTGAACACCTGAACTGGACAGTCTCTCTTGTGTTGTCAAGAAATTCACTTCACCCCTGATTGAGATTTCAAGGTCATAGACTATGTCTTAGGAAATGGATTTCTAAACACCTCTTGACCCTCATACAATGTCACAGGAACTAATGAGTTTGGCAGTATGTTCAAGTTACTTCCAAAACACTAGAAGGAAGTCAAGAGTTTTGGCCATTTACTTTTCAACATCCTTTACTTGAGAAGACTCTGATCAAGGAGACACTTGGGTAAAAATTCAATCACATTTCAGAGAAGTGATCTCTGGCTATAGCAAGCCTAACTCAACTTGGAAGTTTGCATAGGCATCAGAGCTAATCAGCCTAAATTTATTTGCAAAATTTAGTGGAGAAAAATGAGCAATTTCTCCAATTTTTTAAACAGAGAAAAATGCACAAAGGTAGCAAAGCAGGCTCCCTATATGTCTCTATTTTGGTATGAAGTGAAGTGAACCTTGAAACTTCCCATTCATCTTTGCTGACTGTAATGAAGTACTGTCTCAGCTGCATCTACATTTGGTTAGATGAATCCCATGTTATAGGACAGGTCATAAGCTCTTCACAGCTGAGATATTAAATTCCACTCAAAAATTAGATGACAGAAGTGCTGACATTGTATTGTATGTTTACAGAGGAATGCTTCCATTTATCAAGCAGTTATGCTTCTAATTTTGCCTAAAGATACTCTTAAGAGAATTTGAGGATTCAGATGAACTAGGTAGAAATGTTAGGAGAGGTAAAAGCAAAACTAGTTTACTGATGGAGAATCTTAAGAATTCACAAAACCAAACACTGATCTGAGTAACATAGATAATAATAATAGTAAGATGTGTTTTTTAGCGTTCTTTCACTCTCAGTCTATTGCAAACATAAGCCTGCTTTCTTTGTTACTGATGATTTTGGTCTAAAGCTAGGTGAGTTATTGTTGGCCACCTCTGAGGAAAATGTTTGGCATTGATTTCTATGAAGGCAAAACTTGCATCAGTGCAGAAACCAGAAGAGATAACATGGGGAGGTGCAAGCCTTTATCAGTAATGACTGGATTAATAACACCGAGGAGACGAAAAAGTAAAAAGTGAGTAACCTGAGAAATGCAAGGAAGATAATATGAACCTTTGAACCATTCCATTTTGGGAGGAACATTTTCTATATATAAGAGAAACCATAAAGCAAACATACCAATTAACAATCTGGTTAGCTGAACATTTGTAGGTGCTGAGCTCTTAATTGTGTAGCAAATGGGTACCCTCAAGTTGTACGTAAAAAGAAATTTTAACAACACAGCTGTTTGAACTGAAAACAGCCCACTGATGCAGACCCTGAAGAATCACAAGTTCATTGCAAGTTTATCTGATATAAAGAGATGAATCAAGTGGATAGGATTGAAATGGCTAAATTTTGTGAATGAAAAAACTTATTACTATAAGCAATACTCATGTAGTTTTTTGAAATACGATTTGAAGATTTTCAGAGAAATAGAAAAATAATTAAACTGTCCATTCTAGAAAATTTTTGAGATAATTTAGCAAACATTTGGTATACTTCTGCATTTTCATCTGCAGAGTGAGACAATTTAAGTCTGCATGCTTCTACAAACTAGTTCTTACAGACACAAATCTTTAGCAGTTTTATTGAGTATGTGTTGGTCCATGAGAACACGTGAAAGTGCATGTGTGGTGTTTCTGTTTGTGAGCCAATGGTTGTTTTCAGATAAATTCACACAGAATCAAAGTCTAGAAGTTGTTTAACTTTAGGAAAATATTGATAGGAGTCCCTAACTAAGACAAAAATGCTTTGTTTTTGATATCAGTATCAGCCTTAAGTGACACTCCCACATAAAAAAAAACCAAACCAAAAACCTCAGTCTCCAAAGTCCATCATCCTCAAAGCACAGATGCATCAGAAAGCAGGTTTTGCTTATTTCTGAAGCTCTCAGAATTATGTATTTCAGCCGCTTGAGAGACAGATTTTAAAGTTTACACAGCCGGGACATTTGTCATTACTAGGTGGAAAAATCAGACAGTGCGTTGCACTTGTTTTTATTCTTTGAAGAATATGCTAACCATTTTCCTGCAAAATTTCTAAAAAATATTGTTTCCCTCTTTGTAGCCTATAGTATGAGTATAATCTGTGGTGGAAAAGGTAAGCAATGCAGAAGATGTAAGTAAATGCTTGTAAGCAGAAATAAGGATGTTGCTGGAAAACATCCATCCTAACTCCAAACTAAAGCCTAATCTCCCCTTTTTGCCAGTGGAAAGTTTTCCAAAGAAGCACCCTTTGGAAAGAAACATGATTAGTGTTGACTAAAGAGCTGTGACTTGGAAGAGCGGCCGCGCTGTCAGATCTGTATTAAATGTAGATGGAAAATGAACTATTATTCCAGAGACCTATCTTTCTTGCAATCCATCTCTAATAATAATTGTTCATCCCCCTTGATTTCCCCTGTTTGCTTGTTCTATGCCAGTAGCCCTAGGTGCAGTAATTTCTGGCTTCATGTTCACCTTCCCCTGGTACAGGTTTGCTGTGTGGGAAAGAAGGAGGAGGTAACAGGGGCTGTTGCCCATGGATTATGAGTCCAGCAGCACCTTGGGTGAGGGTGCCAGTCTACCTTGCCCCTTTGCACAGGCAAATCAGCCTTTGCAACACCCTACAAGCTTCCATGAAGCAAAAAGGCTGCTCTTTATATTTTTAGAGGCAAGACTTGTGTTTTTAGGTATCAGTAGCGGGCAATTACAGCTGGCCTGTTTCTTTGGAGCTGCTTTCCTCCCTGCACTGGTCTCACTGTGGGGCTCTGCCTGGCCGGCTGATAACCACCGAGCTAGCTCATACAGAGCGTAACGTCGTGGGTGTTTGGGAAATGAAGTCTTGTCCTTTTGTGGCCAGGCAACTGGTAGAAATGGGCAATGTAGAAAATCTGCTTGCTGATGAGTATTTCTGGGAAGGGTTATGCCAGGAAATGTGGAGAAAAACCTGTCACAAAGCTGCCAGAAGGCATTTTAAAAATCTTTTCCTTAGGCTCTTGTCCTGGGTAGTTTTTTTATCCAGAAGAGAGATATGTGCTGCAGAAATGATGTGCCAATTTTCTGGATGTTATGAATAAGATGTACCTTTTGATAGTGAAGAGTGGAGGAGGAATCTGAAATGCATGTTAGTTTTTCTAATCATTAGCAGCCTGAAATTTACAAAATAAACCCTGGAATTTTTTGTATGTCTGCATAATGGTTTTGTTTTATGTTTTCTGACTTAATTGAGCAGAGGAGCATAACGAGACTATTTTTCCTCATCATATAAAATCCTTTAAGGTTCAGTAGTGATGACATGCTGTCAAAATGCTTTGTTTCCAGAAGAGGATAGTCAGGGGACAACACAGTGGCCTCAGTTTCATGTGAATCAAAATGGAATGCTGCTTATAGAGAAGAACTTGGCAGGAAAAATATAGTCCATGCTGATTTTTAATGTTATTTCCATGAGAAGGACCTTTATCAGGTGGAGAACTGTTCTGCACTAAATTGTTAATTTGTCAGACAAACAGAGGGGATTATTGCTTCTGGGGATATTCCTTGCATGGCTGCTCATTTACAGGTGTCTAGAAACAGGGGGTTTGGCTTGGTCTTTTCCTTTCCATAGTACTGCAATTGAGCAGTAAGATGGCTATACTCTTCTTTATGGTCTATATCTCTACTGCTGTTTAGCTGAATATTTTTCAAAATAGGGAAGAATACAAAAATAATGTTTTGGCTCAGGAATTCTTTACTATAATAACATTTTCATCACTGGTCAGGATATTAATTAAGAAGTCTGCAGGGGAAGAAGATGGATTAGGGAATGAGCAAACACACACACACACAAAGTCCTGGCAATTCAGATGTTTTTATTTGGTGCTTGCAAAACAGGAATAAATCAACATCAGTATGAAATATTCAATTATTTGAATTGGCCAGATTTATTTGCTGTACATTTAAATCCTTAATCTACACCCTGGGCTCTGTTTGAAATAACAGTAAAGCTCTGATTCTCTCATGCAGAGGAAATGTTCAGAGCTCAGGACACATGGTGAAATTAAGCTCTTTTGTCTTTTTCCAGTTTTGAGTAAGCTTAGGGTGGATCCAGATCTCCAGGAATATTCTGTCCGCCTGTTCTTATGTATGGTCTATGCTTTATGTGACAGGCATGGAACAGAGCCTCGTGTTCTGACTTTGTATAAATTAGTGTTTCTGCAACCCTTAGGTAAGCTCCTCGTGGTTACTTGTGATTGCGTGGCTGTTATTTTCCCTTGCTCTGCAAAGCAACTGGGGAGTGGTGTCTCAGCTCCATAGCAGCTGTCTCCAGAATGATTGCTATTATTTTTTTTGGATATGATGCATTGTTAAGGAGCATCCTACTAAATCCATCTTTAATCCCTTTGCAACTTCCTCTAAAAGCATTTGGCCTCTGCTTGCAACTCGTAGCTGGGACTCCTTCAAACTACAATCTGAGCATCAACAAAAGATGTCTTTCTTACTACCTTACATGTTAGCAGAATTTCTAGCCCTCTTTTTGGAATCGCCTGAATTGGGCCCATGTGAATTGAAATTGATGAATTGATATGTGAAATTACCTATTGCAATTTTTTTAATTCCTTTTGTTGGGCCCATGTGAACCTCATGAAGTTCAACAAGGCTAAGTGCAAGGTCCTGTACCTATATCAGGGCAATTGCCAGTATTGGTACAGACTGGGTGATGAATTGATTGAGAGCAGCACTGAGGAGGACTCCAGGTACTGGTGGATGAAAAACAGGACATGAGCTAGTAATGTGTGCTTGCAGGCCCGAAAGCCAACCATATCCTGGGCTGCATCAAAAGCAGTATGGCCAGCAGATCGAGGGAGGTGATTCGCACCATCTACTCTGCTCTCATGAGACCCCACCTGCACTACTGCATGTGTTTCTGAGGTCCTCAATAAAAGAAAAATGTGGAGCTGTTAGAGCAGGTCCAGAGGAGGGCCATAAAAAAGATCAGAGGACTGTAACACCTCCTCTGTGAAGAAATACTGAGAGCAGCCTAGAGAAGAGAAGGTTCTGGGAGTACCTTGTTGTGGCCTTTCAGTACTTAAAGGGCCCTATGACAAAAATGAAGAGAGGTTTTTTACAAGGGCCTGTAGTGACAGGGCAGTGCTTTTAAACTGAAAGAAGGTAGGTTTAGATTGGAACAAAAAATATGTCTTTAATTATGGTGTTAGTGAGACACTGGAATAGGTTGTCCAGGGAAGTTGTGGATGCCCCATTATTGAAAGCATTCAAGCTTGGAACATCCTAATCTGGTGAAAGATGTCCCTGCCCATAGCAGGGGTGTTGGATGATATTTAAAGATCCCTTCCAATCCAAGCCATTCCCTGATTCCTTACAATTTATTTGAATAGTTTTAGGCTTATGTTCCATTTAGGGAATTAGCAGTCTCCTGTGCTTGTGATGGGCAGCTGTCACCTCCTGCCATGCAAAATAAAGCAGTCTTGAGAGCTTAGAAGAGTTTGCTCATGGGTACAAATGGGTATATATAATAAAACAAAAAAAAAAAGAAAATCCATTAACAAGTTTTATTTTTATTTAAATTAAATTTGTATCAAGGATGCTCCAACCTTTTGTGATTGCTTTCTGTAGAAATTCAGGTTTCTAGGTTGGACGTTCTCCCGGGGAAGCAAATGTTAAGATTATCTTAAAATAGCCTAAGTGTGTGTCATTTCACCTTGCTGAACATTATACCTATCCTTGAATTCATCTCTGTAACTGTAACGTGGATGCAAATGACCAACCATACCTGTTTCCTCGCTGCTGTCCAGTTTTTTGAGTGCAATGTGTGCCTTTGGTAAATCCAAAAGGCCTATTTCCTGTATGTGTTTAATAGCATCTCCTGTGTTTGGCCTTCTCCATCTCTGTTGGCATTCAGCTCTGTGGCCTCATTCAAGGTCCTTGTGGATGTCTCAATGCTGGTGGTCATTTGGCAGTTGCTGCCTGCAGACTGTTTTTCCTTTGTCAGTGCAGGCAAGATGATGGTCTTTGCTCATGCACTTCACCATCTGTTTGATAGCTCACAGTTACTTCAGGAATCTTCTGGCCATATATCACTCTCTGGTCACTCAGCACCTAGTGCCTGAAGAACAGATGTTTGTGCTCTTTGTTCAGCTATGTGAGAATAAGTAGACTTCAGGCTAGTCTCTAGCAGTTCTCATGTCCATACCTAACCGAAAAGGTCTGAGGCAGAAGCACCCTGTTTGTACAAGCTTGTGACTACTCAATTAGCAAACTGTCCATACAGTTGGTTAAGGTGCATAAACTTGAAGGTCTTTTCATGAGCAGTGCTGTTGGCTGGAAATGATGTCTGGAAAAAGGGCTCCACATAACTAGAAATTACGTACATCAAGCTTTGTTTTCTGTGTGGGGTTGGTTGGGTTTTTTTTAAAATATATTTACCTAAGTGTTTTCCTTTTAGTGTTAAAACAATTGATCAGATTTAATTATCTCACATGCTTGTTTGTTTAACTGATGAGTAGTAATAGTGGAAGAATAGACTTTCTGAGTTAGCTCATGTCGCCCTGCACGTTTCTAGAGGACTCTGCACAGTGGGCTGGCACATAGCTTGCTGTTGGAAAGTCATATTATCAAGGCAAAGGCAATAGCACATCCTTTACCCGGGACCGAGAGCCCCTCAGGCTTTTGCTTTGCACGCAAGTCATTCTTGTAAAGGAAATTAAATGAAGTGCTCTTCAGATTTGTCAAGTCTTGATGAGTGGAATTACTTAAAACTAAATTTTATAAAGCATTTTATAAAGCATTTTAAATAATGTTTTAATCAGTTGATGTTTACACCCTTTGTCTTAATAGCACTCAGATGAAAAAGATCGATGATTATTTTATTCTGTAAAGACTATAAAACTTTAATGGGTTGCATAATAAGTATAACTCATAAAATCTACAGTTTAAATATGGATGGTTATTAACCTGTTTTTAAAAAGCTGCAATTAAAGTGAAAAGGAATTACTTAAAGCAATGATTTGATTGCTCTAGTCTGAGGAGGAGAAAGAGTGATAAAATTCTAAAATCAGTATTATATCTGTTGATGAGACAGACATTTGGAAAGATTTAAAATAAAGCATGAGTCTTTCGTAGCCTTAGGCATATTTGTGTTCCAAACCTAGCTGAATAACTATTTATTGAATATTTTTGTACAACCTGCAGTTTGTTCTTGGGAATTTCAAAGATAACTGTTGAAAAAAGCAGGAGTTTGCATGACAGGTAATTTTACACACAGTAAATACATTCCTAAGCACAATTACCTCGTTAATTGCTTATTGCATGCAGTGACAGTGCTGTTGTTATTCAAGAACTTCTCCTAAAACACACTCATTTTTATCGTTTATAGTAATGAAAAGATTTGGGGCTCTTTCTTTCCCACTCTTTTTAGTCACAGTAGTTTAGGCTGGTAAATAACAAGTGCTAAAGAACTCATTTATCTGGAGTCATTGTATGATGCAGTCTCTAAAGGAATATTTCTATAATCTCCATATCCTGTCTAATTTATTTTAGCCTAATATTTTTTTTGATAAGGGAAGAAAATCCCCAAAGATTCTATGTTGGATTTATACAGTAGAATTGGATATAGAACTCCAGATTCTCATGCAACTACTGTTTTTCCTGGCATCTTTCCTTTGGCTCTACTGCATGTTTAAAGTAACACTGTGTAAATACGCATACAGATTAAATTAATAATCACAATAATTCATTAAAATAGAATAAATGCTCACATCTCTCAGGAAATCAATGTTTTTCTTGTAAACGCATTGGTTTATATAAAATAGATTAGTATCGAATTCTTACTATTTAAAAGAATACAAATCAGCATTTATCTGTGAAATGTTGCATTTTGTCCAGAATTAAAATGCTTTGTGATGTAAAAACTTTTGGATTGCATATTGCACTTACATATTATTTTTATCAGAAAGAAGAAAAAAAATTGTAAATCCTATAGTTTCCTTGAAAGAATAAAAAATAAGTAATTCATATTTCCCTACACAAGAAGAGCAATCATGTTTAGAATGAAATATAAAAGCTGTCTTGTCACTATAGAGGGATAAATAGTCTATCACTGAGTGGAAATTGAAGATGAAAAATAAAAAAGATACGTAAGATAGAGACACTCATAATTACAGTCAGAGGTGGTGTAAAGCCTTCTTGAAAGCTGACCCACAGAAGTTTCTTTCAGTGTTCGCAGCCGTGAAATTGATGGGTTGTTTGGATGGCAGAGAGAGAGATCCTCACAAATGGAGGGCACGGCAGGAGTTCCTGCACTTGAAGGGGAATATTTGGATAAAATGTTAGGGGAGTGGTATTAGTTTAAATTACTCCTGGAACCTTCCTTTTTTTTCCTGCACAGTTTCCACGAGTCCAATCCGTAGTCCATCACATCCATGTTTTGTCACAAATCTAGGGAAGTTTACAAAGATACTAGTTTGGATTCTGGGAAATAGTATAGGCTGATTATCAGGGTTGTATTTTTTTGTTCTTGAGCTAATCATCCCTCCACTGTCAGAAAAGTCAAGTAGCTGATATAACGTACCTATGCATCTTTAGTTTCAACAGGTAGGGCAGGTACAGTACCTGAGTGTAGTGTGATGACATTATAACAGGCTAACAAAAACCGAGACCAAGCCAAAGCGTGATCTGGTCCTGCAGCCTTTCTCTGAAAATGAAAGGAAGAACAGAACAGTGGAGGACACATATAGCAAAGCTTGCCAGACAATGCCTCCAGTAAGGTATATTTTAGGAAGTTCTTGAGCTAAATGTGTTGTCTTGGCATGCGATAGCCCTTCTTGAGGTAACATGCTGAAATAGATGGAATCAGCAGGAGAGTCTGTTTGTTGTAACTACTGATGAGGTAATTTGAGTTTCCTTATTTCCTTCTCCAGACGGTGTCTAAGATATCCAGGCAGGGATATACATAGGAAAATTTCCTTGGGCAACCTAAGTATTAGGAAGAGATGGGAGTATATGAACTATGGCTTGCTATAAACAGTAGAAGTCTAAGGACTACTTTCAAGGTACTATGCTTGTAGGAGCTGGAAGGGGAGGAAGAAATGTCCATCGCATTACTCATATTTTCTGTTTGAAATATACTGATTTGCTAATGGATCCAACCCATTACATTATTGGTGTTGCTAGGACTCAGATGACAGAGATAAATTACAGGGGTGATGCCAGAGTTAATTATAGCAATACCCTCCCAAACAGCACTATCAGCTCTGGGAAGCAGCAAAAGCTATTGTTGGCTTTGGGAAGTAACATGAGAGAGTGGTGTCTGGGCTAGGAACAGCGGTGTGGAGACTGCCAGTGAAAGGATTGGAAAATACTGGTTATATGGCCTTGAGACTGTAAGAGAGGTGGGAAGAAGAGCAGAAGGTTTCCAAGAAGAGAGGCTTAGAAATATCTGAGAACAGGTAACTAAAAGATGCGCTTGCTTCGCGCACACACACATCCACACAAAAGTAATGATGGAAACATTGCAAAACAAGTTAAAGTATTCAGTTTCCACTTAAAAAGTCCTTAATGTCTCTGTTCCTGGCAGGAACAGTTTCTTTCTTTTTTAGTTACATGCTTTCCCCAGGAAATTAATATCTCCTGAAACTTTTTGAAGCAAGTTTGTTCTCTCTAAATCTATCTTACTTGCATTCGTTTTACAGGAGCTATATCTGCTTGAAACCTAATTATGTTTTTCATTCTAAATTTGAAAGAAAACAGAGAAATTACATTTATACTTACAAAAATATGTCTCAAATTAAAATAAGCACAAAATTAAAGAGTCCGTGTTTCTGAAATCAGAGAAAATCCTTCTTTAAGAACAAACCCTCAGATGCTGTAAAATGTCATAGCTCCCCAGCTGTTCATTCTCTGTTCCTCAGTAAGGATTCCCTGATGAAAACGAATTGTTCCTAAATTTCTGTGCACAAAGAGGATAGCGTATATTTTTTTGTCTTAAGTGCCTTTCTTTTCCATTAAGCAAAGTAATAAATAAACCTAAAGTCTACCTCAGCAAATACTGTGTATGAGAGTCTCCTCTGTAGTGCCATCAAAAATATCTTCTCTCCATTCTAACAGGCTGTTTATAGAATGTGAAGAAATGTCTGTTTCAAAATACACCAAATTGCACAAAACCTATGGATCTGAAGATTATTTTTTATTTTCTTTTATTTGCTAGAAGCCCAATATTCATTTGATTGGGAAAAGTTGTGTTTCATTTGGAATTATGTCCTGTAGCCATTTCTTCACAAACTACTGCAATTTTTTCAAAAGTCCTTCAATTTCTTTGTTAGAAGCTGCTGTGATATGGCAAGAGATTTGGCACTCAAATTGATGCTGACCCTGAGGGTAAATAGTTGTCTCTGTGAGATGCTAAATTTAGTGTCCATTGAGCAGCTCAGGTGAAAGTACAAAAAAACACAATTCAGTGGTTAATGTAATTTGTACTACAAGGAAAGTATTAACTTTGCATGAAAATAAGAAAAAGAAGGAAGTGATAATTTTGGTTAAATTAAAACTTTCTTGTCTTCTAGTTTAATGAGAAGACAGAACCTAATTGACTGAGAACTCAAAAATACAGACTACGCAACCTGTAAAATCTTTTAGAATTCTCATTCTTATTTAGTTCTGTAATTTGATTCACATATCTGCTTCACACCAGTTGGACTCATAGTAAAACACTAATATTCTACTTGCATTTCTTAAAGCAGCATTTGTGTGGACCACAATGCTGAATACACAAGGAGAAAGGTTATGAAAAGCAACTTCAAGTTCAGTAATTAAACATCTTAAACATTTGTTGATTAATCAGTAGAAAAAAGTCACTAGATGCTGCAATAATGTATTATTTAGTGTATAACTTCTCTTAAATAAGAGGAGGATTAACAATCATCTGCTTTGGTCTTTAGCTATCACTAACAATGTTTAAGTCGTCAACCTACGCAGGGATTTAAGATGATTATATGATCATCAGGTTTTTTTAGATGACTACAGCTGGTGACCAGCATGCATTATTCCAGGCATTTGACCTATGCAAAGAAATTATTGTCTTGCTAGTTTTTTTTGTCACAAAACAATATAAAAAAGTGTTGATTGCAGTTATTTATTCCTGGCTGTTCATAGTAGAGAATGAGAGAGAAGCATCAAGTCTTCAACAACATTTTGTTAAGGAAGTAGTTTCTGGTTGACAGAGATGAGTCTTAAAGAGATTGGCACTTTTTTTTTTTTTTTTTTTTTTTTAATAAAAGTTCCCAGATTACAGGTAGCACCATTTTTGTTGCTTTTAAATTTCTCTGAATTCTGCATGGCATCAGGAGCTTGTGGGGATTCATTACAAGCTTGGAAATTAATGTGGATGCTGTTTGTAGGTGGCCAAAAACTCCAGATGATAAGAAATGAGTTGGTTTTGGTTTTTCTCCTCATGTTGTTTGAGACTGAAGTAGCCTCTTTGATGTTTTTCTTCCTCAAGCCAGAAATACTGAAGCACATAGAACAAAAGAAAACCTGTTCAAGTCCGTCTAATGAGTTTGAACCTCAAAGGTTGAAGTTGAAATTACAGTCTTTTAAACACATCCTTAGGCCATATTTTATTTCATCTTATGTATCCATCTTTAATTTTACACAAGAGATATCATTTCTGAGTAACTTTAATTTGGCTATGCCATCCATCTGTTTTGTTAGAATGCGATCACTACCAGCCTCCTTTTACTTCCACTCATTCAAATGGTTGCTAGCTGGAGCTTCCTTTTAAATCTCCATCCAGGCTTTTGTTAAATAAATATTGCTAAAGTATCAGTAGGTTACCTTCCATTCAAATTGTTAAATGGCAGCATGAGACAGCCTGTTTAGACTGCAGTTGTGATACAACAACTTCTTAAATTGTATTTCCAAGCAGATTACTGACCAGGTCTGTGCCTGATGGTCATTTGTTTAATTTTCAGTTGAGTCTCTCATTTGGAACAAGTCCAGCATGCTTCTTCACCCTTTGGCAAGAACAACCTAAGCGGGTTGGTAGATATTGGTAACTTCAGCAAAATGGGTCTTGACTAGTTTTGCAGATTGCTCATCCCCATTAGCTAATGACAATTCCCAGGGCCAAGTCAAGCTGCTTCTGATTTTAGGAAAGTAAATTTTCCCTTTTAGTGCTCTGATTTCCTTCTCATTTGTGTAACAGGGAGTGATAGTGCATTCATGCCCTTGAGGCTCTGTTCTCATCCTCTGGTTGATGTTTTGAAAACAAAACTAATATTCACAGAAGGCTTGGAAAATGTAATGTGCCTGAAGAGTCCTATAAGTCATAGAGGTTTACAGATATCTACACTGGTAAAGGTTATATACTTCTACCATACATTCTTTTGAGTTGCATCCCACTCTGATGTTTATCATTGTTGGCTTATCAGTGTTTGTCAGTGAAAACTGCTTGATACCATCACTTAATTTCTGTTTTCATTTGAATATCTATAGCAGTTATGCTTAAGGCAAAATTGAGCCTTAATACTTAAAGGCTTTTTTTTTTTCCTCCTTCATGATAAAAAAAAAAAAAAATAGATGTATGTCCTACTGTTTGATCCACACCAGGACTACCTCATCAATCTAGGTCTAGATAAGCACATGAAAATATTGCATAAAAGTAAACAGTTTAGGTTTTTTGAAAAGTGTGTCTGAAATCATTGCGTGACTGTTCTAGTGACGTTGAAGAGTTCTCCCCCTTTCCTATATCTTTCACCTCAATGTATTCCTCAGAAGCATACAGGTGTAATTACTGAGCTTTTCTTAACTTAGTATTCATATCTGATTTTTATATTGCCATCACTGTCTGCTGGCTCTTCCTTAGGTACATGGTTAATTAAAAGAACTATTTTGAATATATCCAGTTTTGGGCTTCTAATCAATCTTAAGGAACTGATTTAAATAAAGAATGCAAATGAGTGTATTTGATCTATGAAGACAAATGGCGTAATCCAAATGTGTATTAGACCTCAAATTCATATTCATGTAATGATTTAAAAGGGAAGGTAGTAGATCTCCATAAACTGCAATTAGACTACCATAGGCTTTTCTGGCTTTTACTTGGAAAAATGAGAGGTGGAGTTTTGGTGCAGAGTGGTGAAGATAAATGTTGAAATAAATTACCAGTATTTTCTTTACTAAGTTAGAAGTTCACAGTCACTAAATGAACTGCTATGCTATGGTGCTAATGCCAGTTAAAAGATGAGCACTGAAAATTAGTTTATTTAAATATCTTAAGATCTAAGATATACATAAATATAAAGGAAAAAACTCTGGATTTTGTTTCTCTGAGCTCTGTGCTTGACAATTCAAGCATGTGTCAAAGTATGCCCCTAAACCCCTACTGTGTGAGGATATAACCAAATCATACTGACCTTTGCTGCAGAAACTTGTTATACTGGATGAAACATATCTGATGTAAATTGATGTCTAAAAGCTATATCCGATCTGAACCAAGTCTTCGACTCCTTCCAGAGCCAATGTAGAATGATGGGTAGCCACAGAAAGCAACTTGCACTGAGATGCTTACTTGGAACGGCATTAATCGTTACAGGAGGTACTTATCTCCAATAAATCCTATACCCACTACACTGCCTTAAAATGCTACATCTGAGATATTCAACTGACACAGAAAATTCTAGTTATATCTTAGAATCATTTTTTTTTTCAACGTGAGTACGATCAAGTACCATACTGGTTTCCCAGAGAAGCTTTGGACTGTCCATCCCGAAAGATAGTCAGAACTTCACTGGAAAAAAACCCAAGTGTGAGGGCCTGGATAAGATTGCCATTTGGTGTTGCACTGAGAACTAGGGAGCTAGAGCAGATGACATACAGGAGTGTTTTCTCAAACTAAATCATTCTGTGATTTCTGAAGTCCTACAGCAAAGCAGAGAGATTGACTATTGTGTTTGGAGCAGATAAGAAATCATGTAAGGGAGGTGGTGAAGGAACAAAGCAGGAATGATTCTGTCCAGCCTGAAATACTGCTGGATATTGTAGCTCAAGCAATGCAAGGTTGATAGGGAGAAGTAATATATTGTGTTAGATCAACAAGCTAGCTTCAAGTGCGCAGTGTTTTCCCTCCCCCCACCCCTCTTCCGCTCTTGATGGAATACAAGAATCAAAGGAAAAGTGTAAAGAATGAGATTAGTAGTAGAGAGGGATATGAATTATATTATGTGCTATTATAAGATAGACATCTGTTTGAGCGTGCTTTTCCTAAGTTTGTGATCAATGCTCTTTTACTCCAGAGAGCTAAAATAAGATTTCCAATGCTTATAATCTTGGTTCATCTCTGCCTGTTTGTTAATGAAAGTGGAAGGATAGGGAGTAGGGGTAAAGAAAGATATAAACCATAGGGGTTGAACAGCCTATACTGCCTCCTGTCTAAAGGATGACTCTTAAATAAAGTTATGGGTCTTAGGACTAACATGTAGAAAAACTGAATAGATTCTGTCCATGTATGTATGTGTGGATGTATGTGTGACTTAGTGACTGAGACAATTCAATACCTCTATCACCATACTCTGTATGGTGATAGAACAAGAGAGGCAATAAAATATGGATGCAAATTAACATATTTTTATTGAACTGTGACATCATTCCCTACTGGATATTTACAAATTGTCTTTTCATCAAGAGAAGGCCACTTAGTAATTGAATTTACATTTCAGCATAAGTTAAGGAATAGTAATTTCCAAGTGTTTGGTGCTTTGAAAGCAAAAAAAAAAAAAGATAATATTGCTTATGTACAGTATTTTAAGCTTCACACAATTGCTTAAGCAAAACATATGCTGGTTGAGTGCTTCAATTAGATGGTGAGATGTTCGGTTTGGAAAATTCATACTGTGAGGGAGAGCTCACAATTACAGCTTAGAGTTTGGTCTGCATTCTGCTTGCCAAACATCTGCTGCAAAACAATGTCTTCTTTTGACATTGCATGAAATTCAATTCCTTTGATTAATTTTTTCCTGCAATTTAATAGCATTAGTATTGAAATTCAGGAGGTTGGCTTGTCTATTTGCCTATGGGTGTGCATTCTTGTTATTTTCCTTCAGTAGTAAAATCTGGATGTGGTGCTCTGACAACTGATAAAATATTCCAGTATGACAGTGGTACCTACTCATTGTAAAGGGCTACTAGCGCTATCAGTCCTTTTAGTATCTGTCACCGGCTTGCTTAGAGACAAATGGACAGGGGTAGTGACTAGAAGCCGCTGCTGTGGGCACTGTGTAGATATCCATACACACAGGAAATTTGAATTTATCATGGTGTGAGTTTGGTGGGGCCTGATAAATTCAAGCAACAAACTGTGTTCATTCTCTTGATAGATTCACCATTGAGAAATCTACTCTTTCTCTTCCTAAGTACTATGACAGCCAAGGTCTCCAGGACGATCGCATTCTTGTAATGTCATGTTCTGCAAAAAGATGGGGATAAACTTCTCCATGCTGGTCTGCAAAACCAACTTGTTGCAAGCAAGAGAAGATTCTAGTTTCTGAACATCTCGATATTCAATGACGTTATTGTGCAGCATCCTGTGTACCTCATTTTCTATTTGGGGATTAATTGACATACAGAGACACTGGCATTTACTTTACGTCCTAGAGAGTAGATTAGTGGGTGAGCAACAGATTGACCTGCATTCTTCTAAACTGTGTGATATCTCATTACTGCAGATTCATCTCTGCAACAGGATAAGGAATCTACTGTTTCTTTTCACACACAGGACTGTGATACGGAGATCTGAAAATGGGCCCTTGTCAAACCTTCAAATGCAGCACCCATTATTTTACGCTGATTTAAGGTGGTTATCTCCATTGCTCAGAGATACCAAATTTTCTTGCATTGTTTGGAAATGGCTTAATGGTTTAGATACACGAACTATCTCTTTCTTAGTCATTTCCAAATAGTGACGTTGGCTGTAACTAATTACATTCTGGTTGATGTATTTTTAGTTTTAAAAGATTAGCAGAATCTTTTAACAAATAATGTATTTGTGAGTACTCTTGTGGGAAGGAGGCTAAAGGAAGGTATGATATCATATTTCACTGCACATGTTTGCTTTGATCTCTATTGGTTATAGCATTATAGGGTTTTGTGTAGATGTCCATTATAGCTTCTTAGTACTGCCGCAGCCTCAAATAGAATCATATGTCTTTTCTAAAACAAGGCCTTGTTTAATGCCGTTAATGGTTGTGTCAAGCAATGATAGATTTAAATGCAAAGAAATTGCTTATCTCAGAGATAACAAATAAATTTTGTAAGAACTAGTTCGCTTTTCCCACGCCGAAATAGTACTGGAGTTTAAACATAGGGTATCATCACTTATATCTGAGTCTCAAAGTAAATTCTTTTGATAAAACAACCCATTATGAGATAAATTCTTTCATTACTGGTATAAAATGTAATAAAATAGGTATTTTAACTTTGTTTTGTTCTGAAGTGGGCTCTTCAGCAAACTGTATTTTGCATTTGAACTATCATTATGTATCTGATGTAGCATGCTAGTCCTTGCGGCAAGTATCACATCATCTTCTTTATAATATGAAATGGCTGAATACATCTACGTTCATAGAGAACATGAGTTGGGACATAAACCTATCAGACAAAAAAAGTTTGATGGCTTCCTGTCCTTAACACAGACATATTATCTAGCAGCTCATATGAAATTAATTCTGATCTGAGATTTACATAGCTTGATTAATTTTATATCTATTTTACTTTTCTTTTTAAAAGTTTCCTCAGCTCCTTCTGTATAGAAATAAATGCAGACATTGCTGGATGACAGAAAAACATGTGAATTATGTTGTCACTGAGGTTTCCTCTTCCTAATCAGGTCACCTAAGTGAGAAAGGCTGTAGTAATGGCCATCACTTAAATTTTTCATTAGGAGTAAACTAGACAAGGTGATTGTGATGAAAGCCTCTTTGGAAAAGAAATGCATTGCAAGGAACTATAGAGAACAGCATCCAGAATGAAGGAAGGGGTAGTTCTGCCCCCAAGGCAATTGTTCCACTTCCTCCAAGAACTTTAAAAATAAAACCTTAAGTGTCATCTATCAATCTATGCACTTGTTACTGTATACATGAAGTACTTTACCTCTGAGAAATGTGACTGTTGAAAGTCACACAGATTTTATACACAGTGGAGAGTATGTCGTTGCCACTTATTTTTAAGTAACCCTCCACTGATACAATAGGATTGGTAAATTAAGTTTGATCTGTTGTCACTTAAATAGTTATGAACTCTTTGGTGTTTATGAAAAAAATGCTTAAAAGAAAGAAATAAGAAGAAAAAGAAAAGGGACCACCAGAAATCAATCACAGATGCTTTTGAACAGGCATTTTTTTTTCATGTATGACTGTGGAGAAGGTAAGTCACTTTGTATGAATAGTATATTTACATAGAATTACCTGTTTGGGATTATTCTGTCTCAATAATTAAATCAAACGAGGCTTCAAGGATTTAATATGTATAGAAGAAAACAGTGAAGGGTATACACATTTTCTCTAGAAAGAATATTGAGGCTCGTTAGAAAAAAAGCTTGTCACCAGAAAATACTGGTGCTCCTGTTGCCATCTCAGTTAACAAGCTTACATTTTGCAAGCCAACATCTAAGAGCAAAATAATACTTAAGCCATTAAAAATTCCTGTGTAGAGAGGAAGAGGGAATGGAGAGGAAATACCCATTGACTTGGAAGATGTAGGAGGAAAAGCGTAAGAGGAATGCTCTTATCTCCTGGCCCAGGTTTAGATGTTGCCTCTAAACAGGTAACAGGGCTCTCCAAGAAGCATTAAGATAAATCTGAAAGCCACATCTGCAGACCTTGGGTAGGCTTATATTTTCTCTTTACTTATGTGCACCCTTTGGCAAAGTTCTTTTCTATTGTTTGAGGCCCCTTATCAGCTTCTGTTATGGGCACCTGAAAGCTCTTTCTTGCTACGGTCAACTCCCATACGTGCATTGTAACAGCAGTGGCAGCAATGGGATTTAGTGTGTTGGGTTGAGCCATTGTCATCTACCCAGAGAAAAATGCACAAGAAGGTGCTTGTCACCTCAGAGGTGCATTTATGGAGAGTGGTAATTTTAACTGTCCCCAGGCAGTGAGTGAGAAAGATGGGTGTTGTAGAGGGTCTGAGGTGAAGTAAACTGAGGAAACATGGAGTCTTGTCTCCTCTGAAAATTGCTCACCAAGAGACTGGGAGGACAAGTCACAAGCCTACCCTTGTGCCACTGCTTTGGCTGTTAACACATATAATGAGCTTTAGCCTGCTTTTCAGAGGCAAATTTACAGGAGAAGCTTCATACATAAAATACTTCTCGGCTTCTGTAAAAGAAACAACTGAAGCAAAAATGGATAAGTGGGTAAGTAGTAGGTCTGAGATTAAACCTCGTTCATATCACCAGAGGAATTGTTTTCTTTACACGGCTTTGGTCTTGTTGACCATCAGTGGTCCTTTCACTCATGCATTGCAGCATTTAGCTTCCACAACCATGAGTTACTGGCCTGACATAATGAAGTTGTTTATTCAGCAGATTCACTGTTAAATAATAAAATAAAAACTAGTGCAATCTTACAGCTTCTGCAATTGCATATATTTTTTTTGTATCATCATACAATGAACTTTTTTCGTTTGTTTTACCGAATGCAGGTTAGCTGTAAAAATGACGGTCTATTGCAGTATATTATTCAAGTATAATACTTAAGATTAATATATTACTTAAGATTAATAAACTTAAGAATTGGATGTGTATGATAACATTTGTAGGACCATGAAATTTTTGAAAATCCAATACGCTGTTATATGTCAGTTGAAATCTGGCTAACAAATTAGATAAAAGGAATAGTGGGTATTTTTAAGTAAAACAATGTGGCAACAGATAAAATAAGTTAGCATGACAAAGACTGCTTTTAGCCTATCAGCTACCTAAAAACTTGCTTTTCACGCTGAATTATTGCAGAGTCAACACCACCTTGTCCAGTTCTCAGATAAAGCACCAAAGGTTAGGATGCTATGCAGCTCTGAATCCAGTATGGACTGTAGGTCCTGTTTCTTCAAAGTATTTAAGCATGAATTTGCACATCAAAGGTATGCACAATGACCTGCTACTCAGCAATTTCTGGTGGATTAGGACATTTCATTATAGATGACTAAAAGGAAGAACGCCATTTTGCACAATGGTCAGTCCAGCTCTCTTGCTAACATAATATTCATTATTAAAAGCAAATAACCAAAGAGGTAGAAATATATTATCATGTAATTGTCTTCCTTATCTTTCTTTTGCACTGCAAGAATATTTGTCTTTAACATGGTGTATGAAGATACCTTTATAGGATGTTTCCATTTGCTTTTGGTTTTAGGTCAATAAATGCCCTCCCTAGAAAATAAGTTCTTTCCCTTTCTATAAAGATCAGTGGAAAAGCATATCATTGAAGATGTTTAAAATTCCCAGAGATGTTACAGTGGGGAAGCTTGCCATAACTTTCAGTACTAGGCCCTGCAATTAACATGTCTGATGCACTAGCATAGAGGGCAGCTGAGAAAAGCTCTAAGATGTGTTGTGGGGGGGACTTGGTTTGGTTTTTGAACAAAATATGCTTCATAATCAGAAGCCTTTTTTATTTTTGACAGTGTTTCTTTGACTAGAAATGATACATTGTATTTTTAGTTATAATGCAAATGTGTCATACGGTATAATGGAAATATTGGACACCGACTTTAGCATTTACTGCATTGCAGTCAGATCCATCCTGACAAGGTTTATCTATTATCTCATTCAATTCCTTCAGAAAATGAAATTAGGTATTTCTCTTTGTGCTCTCGAGGTAGCAATTTCATGTGGCCTGTTGTTTTGGTTTTTTTTTTAATGCTGTTTTTATAGACTTTTCCTTCTTTACTCTGTAAGCTTATCAACATTTATAAATTGGTATTTATTTCTAAGAAATTTCTCCTTCCCTCCTCCTTAAAATTCTACAGTCCAGACAGGTCATTCTGAATGCAGCCATATTTTCTTTTAGGAGGTCATGGTGGAATGACGATGGGAGGAGACGATGTTCACAGTACAGCATGTTAGGATGCTTAGTGCTTATTCCTGTAGCACTAGAACGTGCAATGTACTCCAATGTACAATATTACTTTTATAGCAATATAATTGATTTTCTCAAGGGTCAGGGGCTTTTTTCCCTATGTGGTAAATTATGCTAAATCTTTGCGAGTTAATTAAAAAATCTTATCTGTTAATTATGTTGTATGTATGACATAAATGTTCACGTATGTTCTAAAGTTAGGAATTTGTTTTATCACCGGCATCTTACTGGCTAAGTTAGAAAAATGTGCAAATATCCAAAAGAGTTCTTTATGACTTCAATTGGACAGCATTAAATGGTGATTAGTGTCAGTCAGCATGTCTACATTATAAACATAAAATTCATCGTGACAGACATAGGGAATAAGTATGGAGCATAGGGAATGGCATTATTATTTAATTAATCTCATTTATATAAATACCAGTAATATTATATTTACCATTTTTGGTAGTACTATAGAATGTGGTAGTTATATACTATTTTTGGTCAGAGCTGGGGAAGATTAAAATCACCCTAATTCTATGATGTTTACTTGGAATAATACTGTCATCAGTGATTCCAAGGACTGGGAGGTGGATTTTTGTAAGCACAAGTTTAGAATGATAAACATTTTTGTTCTCATGCTGAAAGTAAACCTAAATGTCTTTATATTGCTTTAAAACAACAAACTACTACTACTACCTTTAGCAAGGGGAATATTCTTCATATGAAATAGTCACCCTTTGATTTTGGTTCATGGCTCAACTCACTCATGTGTGTCTGTTGCTAGGGATATTTTTGCAGGTGGGGTAGAGTGTTTTGAGAAGGTTGAGGTGGTTTTTTGCCAGTTTTGGGGGTTTTTTTGTTTTACATTATTTACCAAAAAGAAGCAACACATATGTTGTGGTCAGAAAAGGGAAACCTTGGTGTTCTTTGCAAGATTTATACAGTATTCACAGGATTGTAGGAGTTGGAAGGGACCTCAAGAGATCATTGAGTCCAACCCTGGCTCCTAGTATGTGAAATGATGGTGCATAGGTTCACAGGCAAGAAGATAAAGAAGGATTTTAAAAAGAATTATGTGGTCCTTTTTGTGTCATAAAGTCAAAACCAAAAGAGAGCCAAATTAAGATTGTGGTAAAGGTTTGGTAAGAACACTTTTAAAACTAATTCAAGTACTGAATGCATAAAATCAGTAATCAAGTAGGGAGTCATATGTTGGAAGCAGCGAATGCGCTACATTATCTACAAAGATAACACACAGCGTTCATTTTTCTTAGTAGCTCATTTAACTACCAGGTTTTTATTGCTGCTTCTGCTCAGTCCTTCCATTATTAGCTGAAGTCGACATTTCCCACAAAAGATCATACTTGGTAGTAATAATTTCCTGCCATATAAAATAAATGACTTAACATAAAAGATTTTACTGATTGCAGTGCCAGTTGGCACTTTCTTGTTCTCTGTTGAAATGAGCACAACACATTGTCTATTACAGCTGCACGGCTACCCTGTGACCGCAGTGTGTTGCGAGTTTTAACATTATTGCTTCTGTATGTATTTTTCCCCCATAAATTATTCTTTGCTGAAGAATGTTAATTAGTAACTGATAGATATAAAGATTGCCAGGGACAGCCCATTAATTCCATTTACCTTAATGGCACTTAGATCTTAGCTTGCAGTACAGCTGTATTCAGACTGGATTATAAATGTAATTTTTTGCATCATTAACTACCCTGATTAATCTTAGACAGCAAAAGCATAATTATAGAAACATAGGACTTGCAATGTGCCAGTTTAAAGTTGTAGCTTTGCTCTTTTATATTTACATCATTGTAAACAACATAGTTTTTGAAAATCCAGACTGGGAAACAGTTTTTCTCCCTTTCTTAATAATTAACTGGTGCCTTGTACTAGTAATTTCTTATTTCTGCTTTTACTCAGGATTTTTAGGGGGGGTTTGTTTGTCATTTGTTGGGTCTTCTTAAATGCCTTTTGTAACATGTTTTGCTTTTGACTGGTGCAATTACTGGGTATTTGCATACTAATTGACCACCGTTAGCAAAGAGTTCATTCTGCTCACAGAGTATTAAGGAAAGCCATGTAGTCTGTGTTGAACTTCTGTGGAAACTCCAGGGAGAAGCAGCTTATTGCCAGAAGATGTTGCTGTGATTTTGGCATTACAGTCGTTCTGAATGCCCGGATTAGAAATCTGACAGACACTGTGCTGGGCCAAAGAAAAGTACGAATTCAGGTATGTCGTGGTTTAGCCCTGGCTGGAGGCCAGATGTCCACCAAAGTCAGTCTATTACTCCCTTAGTTGGACAGGGGTGAATATATATATATATATATATATATATATATATATATATATACGTATATATATCAGCCACAGACAGGAGCAGAGGCCTGGTGAGATGCTGGTCTTCCAGAGAGCAGTCAGGAAGTGCCATGTTCTTCTTGAGTTCATGTTTAATGTCAACAGTTCAGAAACCTGACCTGCCTGGCATCATAAAAGATTTTCCACGTGGGGTTCCTTGGCTAGTTTTGCTTTGGTTGGATCAGCAAAAGTCAATGGTGTGCACTGGTGTAGTATTGTTTTATCCCTATAGAACTGATGTGACAAATCCCCACCCTGATAAGAGCATAATGCTACTTAGCGTTAATCTTCCAGTTAATAATGAGAAAGACAAGTGACAGAAAGAGAAAACTTGCACTTCAATAGTCATAAATCTGAAAGGAAAACTAAAAGCACTTACTTGAATAGCCATGTTTCAGAAATGCTGTTTGTAAACTATTAATGGGTAGTTCTTGAGAACATATTGGATTTTTCAGGATCAGTTGACTCTGCTGCATGCTGCGAATGAGCTGTGTGCCTCCTCACCTGGAGTGTGAACTGAAGATTTTTTCCAAGGAGGAGAGCAGAAAAGCTTTCCATTGGTTAATTGAAATTGGTGATTGCAAAAATGCCTTTTTTAATAACACAGATTTCTCATGTGTGTAAGGATCGGAGCTGATACAAGTCCGTTTCAATATAGCAAACTTAATAATTTTGTATTTGAGTCTCCTGGCTTCCTCTTCTTTCAAGCTGTAGGCACAACCGTTGCAGAGACAATCTGCTACGCGAATTACGATGATATTAATAAGTACAATTTTCTCTGCAGTGCCTAAACAGGCAGCAACACTTTTAAGAAGACAAAGGAAAAGAAGGGTTGAGGTTTGGAACAGTGAAGTTTGCAGCTGCTCCTGAAGGAAAAGTGTTTTGGTTGTTTTGGGGTTTTTTTTTAGTTATTCTCTCCCACAGCAGAACTGTCTGTGCCTGCAGCTGTTCCTCAGGGCTGTGAGGGCAAAAGCTTCCCTCCCACTAGGTCAGACTGCCTTTCCAAACAGGAGCCAAGGGCCACGTGAAGTGTGGTGAGGGGTTGGCCAAGGGTGCTGCTCTGAGCTAAGGAAAAAGCCTTTGTTGGAGGAAGCGATGGGTTCAACTCCACATTGAGACCTGTCTGGTGACCTTGAACCATTACTTACTCTCAGTTCCTATCTGTAAGATGAGGATAATATTTCCTGGCCTTTTAAGTGTGTCACACAGATCCAGGTCATTAATGATTAATCCTGGCACATGAATATGTGCTGTTACATAAGTATTAAGATCTGGACATAATTGTCAAAGCTGAGATTCAAGGTCAAGTCTTGGTTTGAACTTACTCCGTCAGAGTGTCAAAATAAGCAGGAATAAATCCTGGTGGATAAGGTTCATCTTTAATATATCTTCAGTATAAAGCTAAAAGAGCTTGATAGTAGCACAAGGAATAACGTTTTCATTGGTGATGTTACATTTATAATCACAGATAATTAAATAGCTAGAAAATAAACCAGGCTTAGGGCTGAGAGCCCTGCAGGCATCTAAGAAGATAGAAACGAACCTTCTGGGGATTGCCGTGTACTTCTCGTTTCCTCTTTGTTCAGAATTCTTTCATTAGTTGCTTATGCCATTATTAGGTCCCTCTTACCTATTCTGCTTCGTAGATCTTTCTGGGGGAGACCTTTTACTACAAAAGCAGAGGCAATGCAGCCATATAGTATCCATAGGCATCAATTTATGCCTAAAAAAGAAAAAAAGAATCCTCCAAAATAGCCGGGGCTGAGCTGTTTGTGCTTGGTGGAATTTCTTTTCTGAAAAGATGTGCTAGCAGTGCAGGTGTCTTTAAGTACTGGACTCGCAGGCAACAGCTAAACAGTTCACAGGCAGTGTCTTCACATCCATAGGTACTTGTGTGAGGTACTCCAGACGTAATTACGCCTGTGCTGCCTAGGCAAAAAGCTGTGAATAAGAACAAGTGGATTTGCCAAAAGTTCTACTACATCTGAGTTTTCATATGTTAATTACCTGTTTGTAAGTGATCTTTGTAAAACACTGCGAAATACTCAGATGACACTTCCTATTGTGTTTAAATTCATAACATACATTAAATCCTTTTCAACCTGATTAATTAAAAATACTTAATGGCACTCAAGCTTCACTGAATGTTAAGCAATACTTCCCTTCTGCCTGGGGGTCAGCTGAGGAGGTGGAAGAACTCTCAAGGACACTTGCCTGCAATAGCTCAGTTTCCATCTGCTTCATCCTTTTTTTTTTTTTTTTTTTTTTTTTTTTCCCTAAAATGGTTCCCATCCAGTTCATTTGGGCCTCCAGCCTGGGAGGGCATAGAGCGTCTCTTATTATACACTGGACTTACAGCCTCCACCACAGTCCTCACCTGGTCAGTGAACCTCTGGCTACTTTGTATGTGTCAATATCTATACATCACCAAAATAGTCAGAGCTAATTTTGGATAAGGGCACACTTTGCTTGACCTAAAATCACAGAGAGACCAAAATAATATGAAGTAACTTGAAAGAATTCAAAGAATTCAAGAAAATAAATTAACTAGGTCCAAGCCAAATCACTAGTACAGAAAGCAACCATATCACAGTGTGCCACGGTGGTGAAGTGGATGAAATCCTCCTTGTCATGTTGTCTTTTCACAACAGAAATAACAAAAGCAGTCCCAGAAATGGAAGGCCCTTACTACGTCCACATTTTTTACTTTGTAGATATATTAATATTTAATTATGTTAGTAGACTCCTGGAAGGCATGGAGATTGCTATTATAAGTTTATTTTCAGATATCTTGAATTTTTAGGCTAGTGTTTCTGTATGCACACATGTAACAGGGTTTCTTTCCTTCCTTTGTATCATTTACTTCTGGCTTGATCTATAAAAAGCTCTAAAATCACGGTCAGATTGGTACTTCCCTGACAATACTTTTTTTTCTGAATTTTAGTTTTGACATTCAAATAAAACTTCAAAGAAGAAATTGCACAGAAACGTACACTGTTAACTTTTCATCTTTTTCCAAATGATATAAAAACATGCTGAGAATTATTTAATACATCAGATTTCAGAGATGGGTAGGGAGGGATTAAAGCACTCCAAGTGGTGAATGAGCCATAAATATATTTTCCACAGCTGTTCAGCGCACTCAGGAACACACTAATGATTCAGTCACTAAGACTGACAGGAGATTTGGAATGAACTTTAGTAGCAATCTGTAGAGAATTACTCCAAAACTACAGTCACAATGTGTCTACCCAGTGCAAGTATAAGTGTGTTGTAATAAAATTGGGGTTTGGACCATGAAGAAAATGTGAGTTGGGAGTTGGGTCAGTAATGTAATAATCTCCATTTGTTCTAAATTATTTCTTTTCTGTCTTTTCCTGCTTTCAGCATCCTAACGAGTCTGAAGCAGAAATCAGGCAGATATTAATTTTGCAGTTACAAATACCTTATTAAAATGCAAGCCACCTTCTGACCACCTATTTCTTTCATCTTCCTGGGATCTTGCTCAGCTGACTACCAAATTCTAATATTGTTATGCATGTGTAGCTACTAGCACGACAAGGTTTATTTTCATTGCTTTCATGTGAACTCTCAAACTGTGTCAGAGATTTTGCTAACTTTTTGATTTTCATTTTCTAATTTCATATTTCTCTTTCTGTTAGTGGAAGTGACTCCTGAGCACACACTCTCATCCTGATTAAAAAATTCAGGCAGGTTTTAGTGCTAATGAAGTTATGGAGGAAGTAAGCAGGTTAATGGCTTCTCCTATGCAACATAATCTATGAGCTGAGCAAAGTTAAAATATTTTTCACATGCAAGGAGTTGTAATGGTCTTAGTGATCTGTATGAGGGCTATAGATATAGCTGAGCACATTATTTACCTTCATATTTAACCATTACCTGTCATAAGGGTTTATTCAGCTGTATGTGCAAACTCTAGCACTCCAGTTCCTTATGTGAAGAACGTTATTTTTCTGTGCTGTTTGCTGGTGATGAAATTAATGTAAATAACATTTTCTTGAAGATCAAGTTATGAAGCTATATGAAGACAGTTTGTCACATAGTTTTATATCGTTGAATTTTGTTAGGAAGTACAGTGGAACGTTTGTTCTGAGAGAATGGAATAGAGATGTTTTATGTGCTTTTTTTTCTATGCTGACCTAAGAAAATGAAAAAGAGAGAAAAAAAGTGCCTGTGGTCAAATAATTATACTAGCAAATGTCTACGCCTGCACCTGAAGTGAAAGGCCTCTACCAGATTTTGGAGAAAGATGGACATTCATTTAAGGACTGGGAAAGAAATTCAATAATTTTCTAATTACTCTGTTGTAAAGGGTTGTCACAGACCAAGTGTGCAAAGAAGCAGAGCGGCTTTGCTAAGTCTTTCAACTGAAATATTGAAGTGTTTTACTCTGAAACAGTTATAAAGTGAGAATCTGAAAAAATTCTGTCTCTCCAAGATTCAACTGATGTATTTTAGCCTTTGGTACATGAAAAAAATTTGCTCACTCACACACCTCCTGCCAAAACCCAGGAAAAAAATGTTCTGTCCTTACAGCATTTTTTTTCCTTTCATGGTGCAAGCTACGGAATAAATGAAGTCTTGAGGTCCCTTTTAGTCTCTTATTTTCACTTGTTCTGCAAGTATTTCTTAAGAATTGTGACTTCACCCAGTGTTAAATCTTAGCTCGCTAAGGTTTTGAAACATATTGAAATATCATGAAAGTACAGATTTGATAGAAAATTTTAATTATTTCTGATGCATCCCTTGGACATTTTTAGGTAAGGATGTGTATTTTTAAACATTGTAATTATACTCTTCACCTTAGCTCTTAATGGTTTCGTTAGAGTCACCAGAATAAGCATGGCAAATAAGATTTCTTTTCAATAGGGTAAAAAAGCATAGCAGCATGATCAGGAAGGTGGCATTGCAGAAATATTTTCCCACTCCTTAAACACATATTTACACAATTACTTCTTTTAAAAATATGTAGTATCTTGTAGAGACCACTTTGGACTCCTATGAGCAATTCACTCACAAGAGTGAATCAAGTGCCTCTCTGCCAGTTCTCCGCCTGGCACACATCCTGTTTTGATTGTTGTTGTGTTTAGAAAGACCCCCTATTATTAAATACCAATTATAACATTTAGTCCAGTTTTCTGAAATTCACATATGAATGGTGCTATTGGGAATTTGTTGTGTAACCCTCATAATGCCTGCCAACCTTTTGTTCCAAGCTCCTTTCTTAAGCACAAAACATGAAAATGCCCTTAGCTTTTTTTCAGTTTTCTTTCTCTCACCAGCTCATTTTTGCTTTATTATTGGTTGAAGAAAATGAAATTTGTGAACCTTAGGTTTTTTATCTTTATTGGTATCTTTAGAGATAACTTGAGAGAGAGCAGAACATTTATCTCTTTGTTTTAAGCAATTGTTTTGGGTTCAATCATATTTTTACCATCTGCCACTGCTCATTTAAGTAAGCAGCTGAAAAGAAACAATACACCCCTTCTTTCCTCACCACTTTGGTAATGCCTGCTAGTAGTTCTCCACTTTCAAGGTGGTCTATCTCATGTTAGGCTGTTGTTATGCTGCGGTTCTTGTATTGAGCATTGTCCACTGGATAATTGAGCAATGTGACAAACAGGCCACATTTCATTGCCTTTCATCTTCTCTGCTTTGGGAGAGTCTTTTAAGTCTGGTGTAATTTTGCGTGTCTTTTGGATCAGCAGTGGGGAACAATCGTGGTTTCAATCATGGTTTTGTAATTTGGAAGATTATTATTCGTGGTATTCTTGCTGTGTTTGTTGAAGAAACTGGAAAACATGTTTTGAATGAGATGGGACTGAATAAAAAGAAAGGGCCATCTCATTCCAGAAAACCAGTTGAATGTCACCCTAGAGAGTTCTGAGACATGTGAGGCAAGTCACTGAACCCAGACTTTCACAGACAACTTTGTGGATTGTGAGTCCAACTTGCTGTTGTAAGGCTACTTTTAATCTATGCAACAGTTCCTCAGTTTTGAAAATAAGTTAATTATACTTGTGAAGGACTCACATCCTCTGTCAATGAAGACTGTAGGAGAGCCAATGAACAGGCTGATAATTCCTATTGAAAGCAATGTTTCAGCTTTGTGCAGCAAATGAGGTCTAGGGCTATTCACTGGACAAAACACAACATTGAACAGTTGCTCATCAAGTTAACATTGTCCATCTTCTGGATGAAACAAAGCCAGAATCTTTCAGGGAAAATACATGAAGATATTTCAAAAATGTTAATTCATAAAGATGTTAAATTAAGGTTTTTGTGTTTTTAAGGGCTTGTTCTTTTTGCACTGTGTGTTTCTGTATTTAGCCTACATACACCGATTTGTTCCAGTTTGACAGCCCTTCACATGTTGTTTAGTGTGTTTGATTAGCATAATCACCGTGTGATTATTTCTCACTAGCCTTAGCATATGCAAATTCTTGTCTTTTGACTGACAAGCATTATTAGACAATCAGAGTATAAGGATTTACATAATCTCTATGTGGTTACAGTATTTCTGTGCAATACTACTGTGAATGCAAATCCTTTTGCTCTGACTAGTTTCTGTATATTCAAGCAGCTTGCCAGAAATACTGCTGCTGCCTCAGCATCTCAAGTGGAAAAATATAATGAAACAAAACAAACCACCACCAACAACAAAAAAAACCCCAAACCCACCCCAACCCCCACAAAAAAACCCAACAAACAAACAAATAAAAGAAAACAAGAGAGAAATACTGGAGTCACATCTGAAAGGTGACCAGACAGCTTCTACAACTGAATAGTTGCATGAAAGAAATACAAAAGAAAGATAAATCCTTGCACTCTTACAAGATTTCAACAAAAGAATAAAAAGTTTACTTTGGGAATTCATTCAGAAGTACCATTCAAGTTACATAAACCAATTACATTGTTTGGGAGGTCACTGCAGAAGAAAAGTAGTTCTGTAAATACTGCACACTGTTCTAGTTGTTGCAGGTATTTTATAAAAATTAGCTTATAGTTAACAGCTTGAGTAATATTTCTGTTCTATGTACATGAAAAGCAGCAGGGTAATTCTACCTTGTTTCATTGAGAAGAGCAGAAATGGTAGGCACTGTGTAAAGATGGGTAATGCTGAGTTCAGTTCACTGCATAACTATTCACCATAATTACTAGGGCAATACTGAATAAATTAACTGTAAAAGGATAAAACATGCTTGCTAGCAAGTCTAGAACATGTATTTTAAACATTTGACATCATATTTTTCTACTTGCACAAGATGAAAATATTGTTGAACACATTTTGGGGGCTTAATTGTGCTTACTAAACTCTTTCTGTCATTCCTTTTTAAGTGTGTTTTTTGGTTAGTTTATAAGAGTCTTATTCACAGATGAATGTGATGTTGGAGGAAAAAAACTGGACTGCCAGCCCTTACAATGGGACATATTTGGAATATGTGCAGATGGCTGGGGCAGTAAAAATGAAACTTCATAACTGTGTCTGAGGAGCACATTATTTAGTAAGTTATATGAAATGAAATTGTTAGGAGAGATGTAAAGGGTCTCTGGAACAGATCTGTTCTCAGTCAGTTAATTAAAGTGCTTTCCTTGAATCCCCCATCTGTAGTATACACCACGACTTTAAGTTCATAGTAGAAGAAATTAGATGTACTGAACCTTCTCCCTTGTTGTATTCCTCTGGCTCTTGGAACAATGCTGAGAAAGGTAAAAGTTATGAGAGGCTAACTAAGATACTGCCAGTGAAATTAATTTATTATGGATATGGGGAAAAATATGCATATGAGTGAATTATGGCAGTAGCAAGCTTTGGGTTAGTTTCAAAACGTGATGGCATGTAAAGGTATGTAGAAGAATATTAAGTAAAGAGTGAGGTAAAGAAGATGCATAGAAGGACAGGGCAAGAAACAGGATGAGAGAAGAAAAAAGGTGTGATACATAGGTGGTCACAGCACTGAGCTTGACTGAGTTCAAGTGTCTTGATGATACGCTCACTCACATGTTCAGACATGGCAGGCCCTGTGTGGAGCAAGGAGTTGGACTTGATGACTCTTATGGGTCCCTTCCAACTCAGGAGATTCTATGATTCTATGCTTTTTTTTTATGGAAATACAGAATGTCAAATATACTTAGGATCGAGTCATTGAGCTGCTGTTGAACTGTTTCTGAGCTAGTCACCAGTATATTACAAACGCATCAGGTAGATTGTAGATTTTAGGTCTGATGCGTCTGGAAAATATCAGACCTACTACATGTGCTGCACAGATTTTATTTTATTTTTTTAATATGCACAGTTAATAAATACTTTCAAGAGGTTTGAGATGGTGTTGACACGCGGAAAACACACTTTACAACTTAGAAAGTTATAAAGAAGGTATGTTTAATCGCCGGCGGACGCACGGGGGATAGCTCCTCCAAAGACGTGCGTGCCCGATACAGTAACGCACTCATATTTATACCGCAAATTGTTACAAAATTCATAAGGTCGCCCCACCCGCCTATACATATGCATGGCCTGTCCCGCTTCGTATTAAGATGAGCATTTCCATAGTCTCCTCCTAGTGGCGCAGGCGCAGTGTCCTTTGAGGGTGGTCGTCGGGGGTCCCAAGATGAAGGCTCAAAGTCTTCCTCAGAAATGAACTTTTCACCTTTCTTCTTGACGCATGCGTACTAGGCAAGCTGGGCTTTTATCTAAGCAGGGGGTAACACCAGGCGCCCGTTATCTAAGCAGGGGGTAACACCAGTCCTTGGGAGTTTCCCCGCTATCTAAGCAGGCCATCCATGGAATAAAGGGTGTGACATTCTTACTGGCCAGACCCTCAACCATTTAATTCTATAACAAACATTCCTATAACCTTCCTATAACCTAACATTCCTATATAACATAACATTCCTATAACTTTCCCCGTTTCAATTCCCCCCTTTTCTACAAAGTTAGTAAATTCTTTTACTACATATCCCTCCAATGTCATGAGACTTTAGTTGATATGCGCTCAATGTCATAAAGTATGTAACTGGTTACATGGTGCCACGATTCATTTATTTCCTTGTAGATTGCCCTTTTCTAAAAGCTCTTTTGTATAATGCATTGGAGACATTTTATGCTGGTCCCAACCACAATACAAAATCCAATAATGATGATAATTATCATTATGAGGTGTCTTACCCATAGCCATGGTACTGATATCCAAGATGTCAGTTGTCCCCAAACCTCAGCAAACCCCCAAGAAGTATCATCTTTATTTATTCCTATCCCAACTTACAGATAATACTTCATATCCTGCTGATTGGGGTTTGGTAAAAGCACACTACAAGAGCACTGACTCCCCTTCGGCAACTTCATATTGTTTATGTGGGGCCCATATTTCGAATCCGGCACCAATGTATACCAGGTACATACTTACAAACACAGTCACATGAGTTATCATCGTTGGGGTTGCCTCTGTAGTCGGATCTTCACGGGTCCAGCAGGCTCACTTCTCCACCTTCCTGGGGCCTTCTTTCTGTTAATACCAATAGATATCTGTACCCCCCTTTTCTTGGAAGTTCCGAGAAATCAATTTGCCAATGTTGTCCCGGCCCCTTTCCTCATTCAATTTGACCCATTCTCAATTTTGGTGTTTGATTCAGTACGTCACTTGCAGGTTATTGTTGGATACAATGGGGAATTCACTATTGCAGTTTGGAAGTATGACCACACTGATTACAATCACAAAAGATCCACAAAATACTCTTATTACAATCACTGTGGCTTCCCTAAAACTTAGGATCACAGCTCACAAGCACACAAAATAGTTACTCAGAACGACACACTTAAAACCTTAAAACATATCACATAGTCACTTACCCTGTCTCTCAGGTAAGGGTTCCCAATACATTACTTCAGCCAGCCGCTCGGCTAAGGGGGAAGGGTCTCCTCCTAAGGTTGGAGGAACGGCTCCCAATACGAGCTCGAATGCCAGGGCTTTTTATTTGGTTCATTTTGCTGATGTGTGTGACAGGATGCAGGACTGGGCCTGACATCTTCGGCCCTATCTCTTGCATATTCTCATTGTCTTGGCCCATCGAAACCAAATGCGGACCCTTAGGGCTTGTCAAACAGTTTGAGTAGTGGTTTGACTGGGACTCAGGACATATGTTTGTGGAAGGAAGCCAAGGCTTAGCAAGGTTCCATGCAGGTTTTTCAGGTTCTGTGAAGTGCTGGCTTCAGTCTGTTTACACACAACTCAAGTCGGAGCCATCTACACAGCTCCCCATGAGGTGTCTCTGCAGATAAAGAGCTTAAAAGCAGCCCAAGACTGAGTTGTGTGTTACAACTCCCCGTAGGCCGCATGCTCTGCCTAGGCACTATTGAAACCTGTGTGTGTAGCTCAGCCTTACATTCCACACCGTGACCTGAGTCACAATTCAACCACTTATATATTACTATTGGCAGATGCATGGGTTTCATCTGCATACTTTAGCAGAGCTACATATTCCTTGGTTTTTAAGTGAACCCTTATGTGAGAGATGGATTTTACCATGATTCTTTTGATACAACTGATAGCAATACTTACTATAATAATGCAAATTATAATAACAATTAAGGTCTGCAGCAGGTTATAATCCACCCCGAAAATACCCATCCTATTCTACCAAAAATATTTCCCAACCAAGTGTCCTCTATTTGTTCTTGCAGTTCATGCGTGACTTCAGCTATCTTCTTCCGTGACACCCGGTATCCCTGTAGCCCTAAAAAGTTCAGTAAGCTTACAGTCCAAGAAATGCATACCTCCTTTGTTTTGGTAGCGATTAGGATGTCATCCGCATATTGTAGTATTTGACCTTCTCCTGCATTTTGGTGGTATCACAGATTCTAAGGCCTTGCTGATCGGCCGTTCCGATAAATTTATCAGTGTGCGAATAACCTCTGTGGATTGCCCATCTAGCGCCGCCCGCGGTATCCCTAATGCTAACGCCTTCTTTCACAGCTCATTGCGCTGAGAGTTGAAATGGAGATTGGTTTGTCGAGGAGGGTGGGGATTATTTCTCTCGAAAAACCGTGCTTGGCGGACCCGGCGCTGCAAATTTGGACACTCTTCTAACCAGCCTATCTCTCTGCCACAAATCACCATTTCTTGTAATAGCTCCCCCCACGTTAAAACAGGCTGTAGCTGGTTTGGGTTGTGAGCATTACAGTCAATTGTCTGCAATCTTTTCCTTTAGGGTTTGCATATAGATTTTCAAGGCATGCGGGAGACCCCTAATTAATGGTTTAAGGCGGGTGGGGTCAATTGGAGCAGCAAGGGGAACACCCTGTCTCCCATGCTCATACATGGCTTGTATACACACAGCCTTTTGGCACTGATTCAGCCAGCCCAGATGATTTCAAGGAGCTAGCAGTTGTTCACCCAATCCTGTCCCTGGTGTAAGGGACGAGATCAGTGCATCTCAAGATTGTCTTATCTATCCCCTGGGCCAGGGAAGAGACATCATTAGATATTGACTGCCTTAGGGGCGGCCATCCTATAATTAGGTACAAACTTCACAGGGGCAATACATCCTGAGAGGGCCACACCTTAGTATCCAAATTTCCCCTATTCACTCTCAGGAGGTCACACTGTAGTTACACAGTTACGTTACAAACTTCACAGGGGCAATACATCCTGAGAGGGCCACACCTTAGTATCCAAATTTCCCCTATTCACTCTCAGGAGGTCACACTGTAGCTACACAGTTACGTTACAAACCTCACAGTCAGACCACGTCTCATTCATTCATTCATTCATTCATTCATTTACCCAAGTCACTCACACAATAAACAGTTACACTCAGTTATAGCAAAAGGACACACGTGCAATAGGACAAGACAAAACAGTACACAGATGACTCGAGTCAACCAATTACCAGGTACTAGCCGTATGGGCCATAAGTCACAGTTCAGTGACCCCCCCACTACTCTAGCACTTCCAGGTCCAGGACAAGGGGACTCCGTCGTGCGCGAGACGTCTCTCCGCGACTTATAGACCGCCCCGATCGCGATCACACTCAGTTAATACAGGTGCACGATACAGGTGCACAATACGGGTGCACAATACGGGTGCACAATACAGGTGCACAATACAGGTGCACAATACGGGTGCACAATACGGGTGCACAATACGGGTGCACAATACAGGTGCACAATACAGGTGCACAATACGGGTGCACAATACAGGTGCACAATACAGGTGCACAATACAGGTGCACAATACGGGTGCACAATACGGGTGCACAATACGGGTGCACAATACGGGTGCACAATACAGGTGCACAATACGGGTGCACAATACGGGTGCACAATACAGGTGCACAATACAGGTGCACAATACGGGTGCACAATACAGGTGCACAATACAGGTGCACAATACAGGTGCACAATACGGGTGCACAATACGGGTGCACAATACGGGTGCACAATACGGGTGCACAATACGGGTGCACAATACGGGTGCACAATACGGGTGCACAATACAGGTGCACAATCCCAGAAATATTATTTCACATACCTTGTCCGCAAAGAAGATGGTCCTTGTCTACCCCTGTAGTGACCAGCTGAGAGCGGAGTCCCTCCGAGGAAAAGTGTCTCGGGCTGCAGCTAGGGCGTCCGCGCCTCAGGCGGTCCTGCAGCCAGGCAGAGGAGGTCCCATCTGGGTCGCCAAAACTGACACGCGGAAAACACACTTTACAACTTAGAAAGTTATAAAGAAGGTATGTTTAATCGCCGGCGGACGCACGGGGGATAGCTCCTCCAAAGACGTGCGTGCCCGATACAGTAACGCACTCATATTTATACCGCAAATTGTTACAAAATTCATAAGGTCGCCCCACCCGCCTATACATATGCATGGCCTGTCCCGCTTCGTATTAAGATGAGCATTTCCATAGTCTCCTCCTAGTGGCGCAGGCGCAGTGTCCTTTGAGGGTGGTCGTCGGGGGTCCCAAGATGAAGGCTCAAAGTCTTCCTCAGAAATGAACTTTTCACCTTTCTTCTTGACGCATGCGTACTAGGCAAGCTGGGCTTTTATCTAAGCAGGGGGTAACACCAGGCGCCCGTTATCTAAGCAGGGGGTAACACCAGTCCTTGGGAGTTTCCCCGCTATCTAAGCAGGCCATCCATGGAATAAAGGGTGTGACATTCTTACTGGCCAGACCCTCAACCATTTAATTCTATAACAAACATTCCTATAACCTTCCTATAACCTAACATTCCTATATAACATAACATTCCTATAACTTTCCCCGTTTCAGTGTGTGCACGCAGAAATGAACTGTGATGTGTGACACCTAACAGGTGAAATCCTTCCTGGGAATTTTAGACCTGTTGCACGTGCTTTGTCCAGCTTGAATGCGTAGCTGTGGTAGATGCTAAGTGTCTCCTAAAGAAAAGGGAGCTACCACTCAGCTACAAGCAATATAAGACTGAATGTCCAGCTGTTCTCCAAAACTCAGAGTTTCTGCATAAGTCTTAATATAAAAATGTTACATTAATGTTATGTTACATTATGTTACATAATGATATGATATATAATGTAATGTAATATAATGTAAAATAATTAATATAATATAGCTGCATCTGTACAATTGACCAGCATGAATGTAAGGGAAATTATTGTGATTTTTTGATGCTACCAACATCAGAGGGAAGATGTTCAATTCTCAATTGGAAATAGTCAAATGCCAAAGAAAATATCTTGTTCAAAATATCCCCTAGCTATAAATGACAGTGGCTTTACATGATTGAGGAGCTTGCCTATAGCTTTAGTAACTTTTCTTCTATCTCTCTACTAGTATGTCATAATTATAATGCAGTAGGCAGTTTTATGTTTTAACTGTTTGGTCTTAAAACTGCATTCACCTTGCAGTTTTAAAAATGGAACAAGTTCACCAGTGAGTATATACTGTGAAGGAAATGATAGTACTTTGTTCTATTTTGGCTTGGTAAGGCATTGCATCTGTGTGTGGTTGGTTACTGGATTTACAGTTTGCAATGCTCGTATTGGTTTCACCATTTGTTGGCACATAAGAGAATGAATGATAGGAGCCCCCACAGAGTTATCTTTATTTCATACCAGTTTTACACATATGAGTCTCAAGTCATATGTGGAAATCATAATACCTTGCCTGTGAGTATAATAATATTACAGTATACTAATATTACATGCTTGTTTGACTTAATTATAAGTACAGAAATTATGTTTGTAGAAATGCACGCCTACAGTAAGAAACCATACTCAGAATATCAGTTCTTTAATGTTATTTTCATTGTAGCACTGTGTTGTCTTAGCATCCATATTTTAAGAAGTTCTGAGAGGTATTGATAGCTTTGTCACTGAATTCACTTACCTATTTGAGTAATGGAGGTCAGTCCTTTGGTGGGTAATTTTTTTGTAAATTACCACTAAAATGATCTACAGCAATTTTTTTCCTGAGCGCTTCAATGACCTGACGTGTTTTTCAGCTCACTTAGTATAGGACCCTGGTGATTTCAGTCAATCTTTTGCAGCTAATTTCTTTGGCTTTCAGGTAAAAGTACTTTCTTACTTACATGATTGTTTTAGGCCTATATTATCTTCTGAGCAGGCTCTGGCCATCCACATTATCTTCATCCTTTGTCCTAGATGCTTTTGTTTACAAACATTAGTGCAATTCCCCCTTTTTTTACTGCCAGCCTCAAGCTTTTGAAATACTCAAGACTTTAATACACAATTTTAAGAAAAAACACACACACACCCTTCCTTTTTCTTTTTATTTTTTTTTAAATATTTTTCTAGGATTTGAACCTCTATGGATCAAACTTGTGTGCTTTCCTTTGCTATCAGTTTATTGTTGGTTTTAAGTTAGGCATACTCATGCCTCTGGAATAAGAAGTCATTTAAAAAACACTGATAAAATAATATATATTTTTAAGGTGTTGACATTCAGGGAGAGCTATGTGTTTGAATTTCAGTTTCGGCATAAGAAGTTCTTCACAAAGCAAACAAACAAAAACCCACCAAAAACCCCCTTAGTAATTATTTTTTGAAATTATGTAACATTTAGATTTCTAAAGAATTATGTTTTTCTGTAGGTAAAATTTACCAGCTTGGCTTCTGCTTTCTGCAGATATTTAATGAAATTTAATCAGATGGATATTTGGCTACAGAAGGCCTTCAAGGATAGCAGATATGGTGATTCTGGGAAAGTTGCCCAGGCAGGTAGGATAACATGGGACCTCCTGGGTCAAGTTCTTGGTGTTTTTCTGGTAGATGTTACATCCAGAAAAGTTCATGCAACAGCCACTCCTTTCATCTGCAGCCAGGAAAATAAGTAAGTAAATAAATAAATAAATAGAAAAGAGCTCTTTCAGGACCTATGGTAAGCACAAGAACAAAGAAGCACATGTCTGAAGACATTGGTCTGACAGCAGTAAATTTGAAACAAGCAAGTAAAACCAAATAAGAATGAAGTCAAAGCTAAGAAAACGAGGGGGCCAAGTTTTGTCATGTCTGTACTTTAAGCCTGGATTTTGCTGAAGTATGGTAAACCCCTGAAGATCTTGGGAAGGAAGTACAGTATTAATTAGTTCAAAGAAAGTAAAGAGTATCATGTTGCCACAAATTTCAGCTTGAATGATTTTAAAAATAGAGAATATTATTGTTTTCCTTTTGATATATCAAAACAAAAACTACCTGAACAAAACATAAAACCTTTCATATTTATCTTCATAGACCAAACTAACAACAGTTATCTTGTGGCTTGGGTGAACCTTGAGAAATGTGCTGTCCCTGGACTGACCCCAAAGAAAAGCATGGCACAGGCAGTGCTACATACTAAGAGATACCTGGGGCTGGATAGTGGACAAGCAAGAGGTAGTTAACAAGTCAAACACAGGGCAGCCAACCCCTTTTTGTGTTGTAACTTGCAGTGCAAATTAAGTTGGTGAGAGGAAGTAAACCTCTTGCAAACCTTCCTCTCGTGCACAGCCTTGACAGTTGAATCATAAACTTTCATGTGAATTGCAAACCTCACTGTCATTCACTATAAATGGCTGTAAATTAAACCACTCACGTCTAAGAAATAAAATAAAACCCCAGTGATTGTAATACAGCACAAGTACCAAGTAAAAAGCAGATTTTATCAAAGTTTATCATGATAACTTTTATTTTGAAAGCAAATACCATTTACATAAGTTGAAATACAATTTGTATGTGTAATTAGTAAAATTCAGCAAGCTTAGAAGTGCTCAAAAATTTTGTTAAGTATCTCACCACTTGCTGATTATCTCAGCTACATGATATTATTTCCCTCTTTATATTTCCTTGCAATCCTTGCTCTCTATTTTCTAGCAATCAGCTGCCTCTCTTTGTTCCTCTGACTCTCAGCAGGGCTCCTCTCAGTCTTCCAGTGTCTGTGAGATCTGAGTGCTTATCATGCTGCACCTAGGTATCCTGTTGCCTCTCTCAAATTTCCTGAAAAAAAAAAAAACCTTCTGGAGGCTTATCTGGTGCTTTTGGATGTCTATTTGAAATTTATGGATTGGTGGTATTTCCCAAAAGTAATCTCCAGGAAAAAAAATAATAATGTCAAATACCACTCCAGCATTCTGCCTCAACTTTATTAGAATATGGGACTAAGTTTTGAAGTTTAATTCTTCTTTGCAGTTATCAAAGAGCAATTGGCAGAGAAGAGGTTCTTACTTTGAAGCACCTTTTCTTAATCAACTTGGAGACTATCCAGAACACTTCTTCATTTAGAGCCATAAACACAAATCATCCAGTTCACAATAAGGCCATGTAGCTGTATATCTAGAAGTCTGTATCTTTAGAAGGAGAAAGGGAAGTGTGCAGCAGATAAACAAGAGAAATTCTGCAGAAGTGATTAGGAAAGAAATTCCATGTTTCCATGAAATGAACATAAAATTAAATACAAAATAGATCAACTATTCTACATATACATTATTTTTATTAATTCTGAAAATAATACTTCCCTCATTCACAGTATGTTCCCCCAGAAATCCAACCCCATCTGGAGCTAGAATTCTTACTGTGAACATGGATAAATGCAACTCAAAAAATTGGTGGTCTGTCTCATGAGTAATGGTGGTACCTTTCATATAACCCTTAAAGGGCTTCTTTGTGGGCTTTCTTTACTTACGGCACTTGTGAGATAATGTAAAACTTCAACATGTTATCAAAGAAGGCTGAGCTAATAGTATCTCACAAGTATGGTTAATGTAATGGTTATGATGGATAAAAAAGTGCAGTTTCTGATTTACTCATATCCATGAGTTTGAGGTTTCCTGAAGTATTTTAGATCTGCAGTGGTGAAAGGAACAGTTCCTAAATTTCTGAAGAAAATTTCCCCAAACTTCAGCAGCTATCAAATAACAATGGTTAAGACCAGGTTATCCTTTAGTGTTGAAGGCTACTGGTCTGTTGGTTTGGCTGGTGCAAGAAAGTCACCTCTTGGACAGTGGAGCAGTTGAAAAATGAAGTGCTATTACTCTCTACTTTCCTATCTGGTGGTGTTCTTTCTGATCTATAAAATAGTGGGTTTGGATTGTGGGCTTTTTCATGATCATGTTACTGAGTAAAAGCACAAGGCTTGATCACTGCAGAGTGTTACACAATGTGATGTCAGATGTCCAAATGCTCTGACTGTAACCATCAGTGTGATTCTTGGTTATAGTGGCACCCCTAGTTCCTAGGTGGACTGGTATTCCTTTATGTCGATGATTGCACCAATATATGAGTTATTTTGCTTTCACAACAAATTGAAAAGGACGTTCAAATAAGCAATTCTTCCAAACCTTTCTATAAAGCTCTACTTTTACCTAGTTTTTTTTTTTTTTTTTACCAATCTGAATTTCTTTTCAACAGGAATTAGTTTAATGACCTATTTCATATCTGACATTAAACAGCTGTCAGGTGATGCAAAATTTCTATAGTGAGCTGTTCTGGATTCACTGCAATAGAGGCCATGACTGTCTACCATTGCAGCTTACATGAATAATTGATTACTCTAAGGAGAAGCTCTGATTCTTTAGTTATCAAATAACCCTTTGCTAACAGACTAGAAACAAGCAAATCATGGGGACATGAGCATAGGAAAAAGATGGTTTTCTTTTTCTCAAGACACTATAATGCTGTGTCAGAGTTGAGCAATCATATTTGCATCACCAGAATCTGTGAATTTTTAACAATACAATTAAGGATAAAAACTCACTTTTCTATCAATACTTTTCTTAGTAATTTTATTTTAAATATTCTTGTGTTATTTAGTGAGATATGTTTTCTATGATATAAAAAACATAGATTGGTGTTTTGATAAGGAAACTTGTCCAATATTTACAACTTCTAGCTTTCTTCAGTGAGGGGAGATTGGTACACATAGAATTGAACTAAGGATATGGATTTCAAAAAAGCTAAGGACACTTTTCTTCAGTCCTTTCTGTATTATCTATTTGTAAAACTGCATGAGGAGGAAATATTTATTTTCAAAGAAAAATAGCATTTTTCTGCAGTGTGGGGTATGGTATAGCATGATGCATAATATGCTTTGAGACTATAGATAATATAACATGCAGTGAAACAGCAAAAGCTTTTATTTTTCCTTTTTTTCTCTCGTTACAGATGGACCCAATTCAAAAAGCTGTAATAAATCATACATTTGGGGTTCCTCTTCCTCATCGAAGAAAGCAAATCATATCATGCAACATTTGCCAGCTGAGATTTAATTCTGATGTAAGTCAATCATTTTGTATCAGATTAGAAATATGTATTTAACTTCTAGGATGTGTCATAATGTGTCATAATTTGCATAAATTGAACCTAAATGAAACGTTGTGATTTCAGTTTGTGGCTCAGCAGATGAAAAGGCTGTAGGATGCTTCAAATAAATACAATTATTTGGTAGTGTTTATACACCCAGCCAGATTTTCCCTGCGGATATATCCCTGCAAGCTCATCAACTTCAGTTGTGCTGCACAGTGTAAATAGGAAAATTGATTGATCCATTACTGCTAATAAGGCTGAAATATTTGCTGGGTCCTAATTCTTCTACCAGTCCCTGTTATGTTTGCCTTCCTTTTCAGCTAGTAAATGTTTGAAGCTGTACAGATGTACTTATATTCCTTGTAGATATACCCTCCTTCTACCCTTACAACATCGTCTCTGCCTTGCCAGAATTGTATTTTAATATCCTTGTCCCACCAGTACAAGCTTTTATTTAAAAAACAAGCAAACAAAACAAAACCTCAAAAAAACAACCCCAAACAGTGCAGGTGATTTTTTGGGTTTTTTTGTCAGTGGGCTCATACCTCACATCCTCTCACTCCTGCAATGAAGTAGAGCAAGCTGAACTGGAGATAGGCTCTTATGTACAGGGGAAACACATCCCCCATAATTACCCAAGGAAGTTGTGCTGTGGTGCCTCTTGCTCTGTCACAGAATGCCTCTAGAATTTAACTCTTTTATTTCCATATTGTCCACTGCTATTCTAGTCTCTCCAGGAAGTTTCTTGACATGGGCATCTCGGGGTGGGGGGAAACTTACCTTCCCCTTCCAAATGTCTTTCAGGTCCTCCCTGTTTTACTTCTTTGCATAGAGAAGTTACTTCTGATAGAATAAAAACATTTGAGTTTAGAGTCTACACGTTCCTACCTTATGCTAGTCATATAAAGTAGAGGAATAATTCTAGTGGTCTTCCAGGTTTTTGTAGGCAGTTATTTACATACAATTTGTACCTATTTTTAGTTTATCAATTATTTATCAAAGCCATAAACTTGTCCAAAGCCTAAATTGAACCTTTGCACCTTCTTCTAAGGATCAGCCACCTAGAGATAAAAATAATGCAACTCTCTTCATTCCCCTCACCTTATTATTCCTGAGAAGTAATTTTAACAAGATCTGTCACTATCTCCAGATGCGTCAGCATCATGTGCTTACTTCCACTGATGACTCCAGGTTTTCTAGTCCATGGACTGAATGGACACATTAATGACATTGACATCATTCTCAGAGCGGTGCAAGGAAGGGTGATACATTCTCTGGAGCTGTCGTGTCCTCCACAGATAAAAATTGTCAGAGTCAAATTAGAGTCTTCAATTTAGAAGCCATATACTAGAATTAGGACTGTGGATACTCAGCCATTCATGGGGAGGGGAAGATGGGGACTTCTGGGCCACAGTGGATCCCACTTACTGAGCAGCCCAGGTCATCACTCATAATTTTCAGCTTTGTCTTGTGAAAAAGCAGGTCCCGCTGAATCATAGTATATAGCTGCAGGAGACATCAAACACCTTGGTGTAAAATACCAAAGTGAAACACCTCCTTTCAAAGAGGGTATACCATTTATTAGCCTGCAAAAAAATCCAGACAAAAGGGAGAATGAACACACCACTAAAATGACTTAGTGATTAGCAAATATTCAACTCAGATTGATACATAGAGTGGAAAATTTTGCAGCTGACAGGAACTAGGCATTTTCTAGAATAAAATGTTTGATATAAGAATTCCTCTACACAGAAGCAAACAAGGTATCCGTGAATACTGAAACTTCTTATTCAGAGGACCACTATGCTCCCATACTGGTCCTTCTGCTTTTAGAAAGGATTCCAACGACGGGGTGGGGGAGAATTGTTCACAGAAAACTCTTGGAAAAAAAGCTGTTATGCAAATATTTAGTTGTCCCTTTACAACTTCAAGTGTGCTTCAAGGTTTGAACTCCAATTTGCCAACCCTGTCCAATTGAAAAATCCAGGAGATTTTTCTAATACACCCCTCTCTCAAAGTAGATCAACAACATTGACCTTATGGAATACAGAGACCTTCTTGCTGTGTATCTTTCACTTTTCTCTCTTAATATTCACCTCATTTTTGAAGCAACTGCAGAGCTGCTGACTGATGGAGTGATTATGATCCAAATGCTTCCCAGCGATTAACTTGGGACAATATCTCTCCCCCTTTTCCCTACCACACAGAAGAGATTTGTGGATATCTTTATGATGGTCTCTTCTCATTCCAGTGCATATAGCTATTACTGCTGAAAATCACAAAGTGCTCTGCTGAGGCTTTTCAAGAAATAATAAGTAGTTGGAGTTCCACTGCAGTTTAGAAATGCTTTTCTGTGATGTGAGGGGAATAGGCAGAGCTCAGTTCCCCAGTTGTTTGGGTAATTCCAAATGTCCACAAGTTTTTGAAGGAAAAATGTGCTAAACAAAAGATTTAATGTTAAGATTTAAAGAAAAGATTGCTTTGTAGAAAAAGAACTATTAGCTATCATTTTTTGATAACTCTACTGTATGAATGGCAAGCACACATTGTATTTTTCTTCTTGTTATTATTATGAAAAAGTTTTCATTTGCTGAGTATTCCTACCTTTCATTTTCATCATATTTTGTTGAATGTGATTTAAAACCATAACAACAATAAATAGCTTTTCTGTTCAGAAACCTAGGGCTGTGTGGCTGTTCTATCAATATGTCTTTATTTTTAGATGCTGGAGATAGGATTTATACGAGAGTAATGAATAGAAATTCCATTTACCTACTGCATGACAGTATTATGAAAATGTTTACAATAAAACTGGTCTGCAAGATTTTTCATTTTTGCAGAGAATACAGAATTTTTCTCCCCTTTGATACAGATTTCTTTCAGAGCAGAAGAGGGTTTTTTCCTGGTTACACGGTATCAAAATTACATTTCAAAGAAAAATGAGAAAAGGCAGTACAATAGTCTAAAATCATTTAGCTTCTTTCTAAAGGAGTTATCTATAAATCTTCATGACAGCTGTGTGTTCAGTATTTCTTTTTAAAACAAATCTTCTCATACAAGGGAAGGGAAAAATGAACAAGTAACTAAAGCCTCTCCATGCTGAGAAAAAACATTAGAGCAGCAGAGGTAGGTTCTATGGAGTCTGTTTCAAACAGAGAAATTTTTTTTCTTTCTTTTTTTTTTTTTTTTTGCA